>NC_071281.1:4545000-4690000 GCF_023375685.1 Ictalurus furcatus
TATTTATACATCACAGAGGGAGTAAAGCTGAAAATACTATCAAGGCACGTCCTTTCTTGTGGGCGTGGCCTGTGTATAACCATGTAGAAGCTATATATAACTTTCCCCTGCTGAGTTTTTTGCTTGCTAGTGTGAATGTAATGTAAAGTAACCATACCTTTGTTGATTTGTTTGGGAAACAGTAGATATGAAGGTCTATGAAGGTTGGAGTTAGCCCCGTCCACTATGGCGCTCTGGTCTCATTCCAATATGCCTCATATCACTGATTCTGAAACAGCTCTATAGTGTTATCTTACAAAAAAATTGATTTAGAAATGTGTATTTCAGGACTGAGTTGAAATGTGGCCCCTGTCACTATGGTAACCCTGCCGAGATAAATGCTCTCACTCACTCACTCACTCACACACACACACACACACACACACACACACACACACACACACACAACATGCTGCTTCAATTACGTGCACCTTTGAAGCTGTACAGACATCATAGCAGAGACATTCTCTATGCAGGAGAGCACTGAGCCTCACAGAGAGAGAGACAGGAAGTGACACGGGGGGAGATGAAGACAGCAGGAGAGCAGGTCAAGAGGAGACAAAAATGCTGAGCATACTGAGAAATGGGGTGACACGAGAGGAAAGTGGACCTACACTAAAAAGTCTCTTCGCTTAAGTGTCCTCATAAACTATTAAAGATACTCCGGATAGTAAACTATTCAAAAATATGTTTCTAACCATCTGAGAAAGGAATAATAATGAATAAGGGAAGAGGTGTGAAGATGCCAGAGCCAGAATTAAATTCGAGATGAAATAATCCTGTGATTGAGAGGCAGTCCTCAATTCCTAATGACCAAGATGCTCAGAACATCAGAAAGGAGGATGATGTGGACTGGTACTGATAGATACAGAGGCCACGCCTGCTTCACTGGTACTGATAGATACAGAGGCCACGCCTGCTTCACTGGTACTGATAGATACAGAGGCCACGCCTCCTTCACTGATACTAAAAGTTAAGAGGCCACGCCTCCTTCACTGGTACTGATAGATACAGAGGCCACACCTCCTTCATTGATATTTATAGATACAGAAGCCACGCCTCCTTCACTGATACTAAAAGTTAAGAGGCCACACCTCCTTCACTGGTACTGATAGAAACAGAGACCACGCCTCCTTCACTGATACTGATATATACAGAGGCCACGCCTCCTTCACTGATACTGATAGATACAGAGGCCAAGCCACACTCTCTCTCTCTCTCTCTCTCACACACACACACACACACACACACAGAGTATACAGCAACCTTGAGAGTGTGTGAGAGGAATTCAGGGAAATAAATAACATGGAGGAAACCTAATAAATTACCCAGAAGGCAGCAGAGATGGTGCTATTGTGGATATTCATTTTATTCATTTCCCACTGATACACTCTGTGTGTGTGTGTGTGTGTGTGTGTGTGTGTGTGTGTGTGTATGTATACTGAAAGAGTCTACTGAAAGAGGCCTTGACCTCACAAGCCTCCGCAGAGCGAAACACTAATTAAAGATTACAAAGACGAACACAGAGCTGGTCTGCGTAGGCATTTCAAGTGTAAAGGCCACGCTCTTAAAAAAAAAAAAGCCTCCATTATCCATCCTCTAGATTATTCCAGAAAAATGTTGGCATTTTAATTTCCTGTTAATTAGAGCATGAGTAGCATATGGATTCATATTTTTAAACATGGGAATAAGAGCATGATTACTGCTTTAAATGGTTAAAGTCATGAGAACACAGTTGCTAGGCAACTAGCAAATATAAATCCCAAGCATAAGCTAGCTAATGACTGTGACTAGCAATTCAGCTAGCTGGTCCCTAGCGGTTTAGTCTTTTACAGACGAAGGAACGATGGCTTGACGATGGAAATAAGACAAAATTATCCAGAATGTCAACATTTACCTCAGATGTGTTTATAAACTGATAAGAAAATATTCAGAACAACTAAAATTACACTGTTATTACGGTTAGCAGTGATCGCTAATCAGAATACCAAGAGAGTTCCATGAAGGCCGCTCAATAATTGCTGATATAAAATTGCTGAGAAAGCTAGTTCCCTAGCTAACAAATTTATTAGCACAGCTAGTCTGGTATTGTTGTTGCGCTCAAATGAAACATTTAGCAAAGCTAGTTGTTCTGGCTAATTGTTTTGTATTATTTACATAAATAATTTCTCTGCTATTTTTACTTAGCATACTGATGGTTAGCCACTAGCTAGTTAATATGTTTGCGACTCATCTGATGTTTAATTCTATTGAGCTAGCTAAAGGATTAGCATCTCACAAACTAAGCATGCTGGATGCAAATGAATACTAAGCTGTCTAATACTATGTTGCCATTTTAATTACTAATTCATTTCTTTATTTTTTTACTAGATATTTAATATTATGTAAATCATTCCAGGATGCTTAAGGATGCTGAGGAAGTTAGCTATAACGTATAAGTTCAACTATCTCAGTAATACGACTCGTTTCAAACTCTCTGGAGACCAGTCTAGCATTGTTGCTGTTCAGTAGTGTAGCTGAGGATGCTTGCTAGTTAGCTAACAATTTGTTAACCATCATCTATCTATCATCACTAGGGAGCTAGGTGAAGGATTAGCAAGCTCACAAACCAAACACTGCAAACATGGAAAATCTTTCTAGCTAATTATGTCGTGTCACTTTTTTGTGTGTGCTAAATATGATGTAGTCCAAAATGATCAAGGCAACTAGAGCTAATGGCTAGCTTTATTACACATAAACATGCAGTTCGAATCACTGCTATTCTAAACTGAATTAAAATTACCATGTTTTTTTTCCTCATATAATTTATCGTTTCAGTTTATTAGGTTTGATTTGAGAGAGAGCGAGAGAGAGCGAGAGAGAGCGAGAGCGAGAGAGAGAGACACACATAGAGAGGGAGAGATGTGAATCTTTAAAGCTTGTCACAAAGGCCTGTTTTATGTGCTTACTTAGACATGACTGTTGCCATGTCAACCTGACCAGGCTTCCCCTTGATCTGAGTGTTGAGTGTGTGTGTGTGTGTGTGTGTGTGTGTGTGTGTGTGTAATGATGTCTGAAGAGTCTTGCTAGAGTGAGCACTGTAGGTGGAATTGATAGACAGAGTTGCTTCCTCTCCAATGCTAGCATTTACGTGTAGTCAGCATTCCTATGAGGTCATCACACGATGCTGGAATCGGTTATATATCGTGACAAGAACATGTTACTCATAATGCACTGTGAGCAATTTTTCATGAAAAGACGTATAAAGTTATCGTGATTCTCAGACATTTAAGAAGTGTGTTTTTAAGAAGCAGCACCCTGTCAGGATTTAGCTAAGCATCATCCTTTACAGTATGCAGAACACTAATCATCTACGCTAAGCACTATTTAGCAGATGAGCAAAGTGATTGATAGCTTTAGCTCTTTTCGAGAAAACTCTATCTTTCTCTCCCGGACAGTGTATTCCTTGCATTTCTTTTCCTCAGCGGACGTTGCTTGTTAGCGTAACTTTCCTGTCGAGCACTAACCTAGTGCCTGTATTTATTTAGCATCAGAACTGTTAGCGTAGGTAGAGTAACCTGCACCTTAGCTAAATTAGCTAACTAATTTCCTCTAAAAGCAGCTAGAGTAGCTTGCTAGATTAGACTGTTGACAAAGTCTCTAAGCAAAGTAGTTTGTCAGGTCAGTAAATCATGTTTTCGATTAGCCTGTTAGCGTTGAGTAGGTTGACTAGCATGTTAGCATTTCATTACTGATCCTCAGTGCATTCATGAGAAATGAAAGGGTACAGCGTATCATGAGCTGATAGTGAGACTTTTTTTTTTTTACATTTTCTAAGCTGTTAGAAACACTGTGTGTGTGTGTGTGTGTGTGTGTGTGCGCGCGCGCGCGTGTGTGTGTTATGGAATAATAATAAGCCAGTCGTGGTCACACAGGAGCCGATACTTTCTCTCTTTCTTCAGGTCTTTTATAGAAGCAAGTCGAGACTCAGAGGAGTTAAAAGTTTTGTTGAACCTTTAAGTGTGTGTGTATGTGTGTGTGTGTGTGTCCTTTAAAACTGTCACGGCTGTCGATGAAACTTTAAACTGTGTGCAGAGTTTCCTAAAGGGAGACGAAAAAACCTCTGTTTTCGCTCTCTTTATATTTTCTTTTTCTTGGTCTCTCAATGTTTTCTCTTTCTTCTTTTGTGTGTGTGTGTGTGTGTGTGTGTGTGTGTGTGTGTGTGGGAGAGATAGAGAGACAGCGAATACCAATGTTTATGCAAGCAGGTTTTTTTTCCCTGTATAAGGTTTGCATGCAAAGAGCCACAGTGTGTGTATGTGTGTGTGTGTGTGTGTGTGTGTGTGTGTATCAGTCTTTCCACTGCCCCTCGTTTCATTTGCATATGAACAGAAGCCAAAGCCAAATGAGGGAGCTCGTCTGCTCAGATTTGTTTCGCAGTTTACATCCGACCACACACACACACACACACACACACACACACACACACACACACACCATCACTTATCAGCTCTTTATCAGGATTCTGATGTGTGTCTCTGAGTGAATCACTTCCATGCTGAAACTCACTGTGTGTTTCTGGACTGTTCCTACTGTCTGTATCAGCACACACACACACACACACACACACACACACACACACACACACAGCATAACTCTGCCAGTAGTGATGTGAATTATGTAGTTCATGTTATTGCTGATTTTGAGCAGCAGGAGAACTTTTAGTACTGGAGAATCGCTGTTCTAGTGTTCTGATGTTAAAAGTTTTGGCACCTTCTTCAGTGACTCTCGGATTCTAGTTATTCAGACTGGTGTGTTTGTATTATTATTATTATTATTTTTACACATCTCATTTTATACGAACACACAAGATCTAATCTAGTTGTTTACCTCCTCGTTCAGTGAGCGCCGTCTCCGTGTTCTTTGTACTCAGGTGATATTTGTGATTTTTAAACGCTGCCGCGTCATAGGACAGTGTAACACACACACAGAGGACAGTGCTATCCGCCCTCTTCCACATACATGAGCTCACGATTGGCTAGTGTTGCTGGGAGTATGCCCCTCCCACCGACAATGCACAGCTCAGACTTCTTTCACCGGATTACTGTGGCATCGCCGGGATCCAAGCTTCCGATCTCTGGCAAATACTTTTCTGTTGTGCCATTCGGGAACCCAGCATTTTAGGGTGCGTCTCAACCAGCTCCCTAGTTCGGTAGTCCGCTCACTGAGCAAGGAATCGCCCGTTTTTAAGGGCTGTCTCAATCGCAAAATCTTTCCAGTGCACTGGAACTTTTGGTCCCTGTAAAAAATCCCACAATGCACTGGAAAAACCAGGAAGCATCGATGCTCCGTATATTCCCTTTACTGGAAAGGAAATGACGTCATGATTCGTGAAGCCTCTCAGCTCTGAAAAATAAAATGGTGGACGAACTCTCAGCCAACAGTGTACAAATGTAAGCAGCTTGTTGTTATAGTTGCAGCTCTTAAATCACTACCTACGTTAGCGAATTTTTACGTTATTTGCCGTTCTAGATAAGGTTTGTTTGAGTCTTAACAACTTTTAAGTGATGGTTTCTTTAAAAGGTTAGCCACTAGCGAGTGAATATGTGTGTGACTAATATTTATGATTACTCATCTGTCTATCTATCTATCTATCTATCTATCTGTCTATCTATCGATCTATCTATCTATCTATCTATCTATTTAGCTAGCTATCTAGTTCATAAGAACCAGTGGTGCTAAGAGGAAACCGGGTTTTTTCTTCGCAATATTTGGGCAAACATGTTATTCATTAACTTTAAATATTTTCCATTCCTGATGAAATCGAATGAAACACTTTCTTATCAGAGGTCACGCCACCTTTCATTCACACCCCTGAGCCCAGACTAAGGGAGTGGGAGTCGGCGAGGGGCTGTGTGTGTGTGTATGTGTGTGAATGAATGACTGACTGAGAGGCTGAATGAGAAGTGAAGCTCTTTCTCTCTCCTTTGCAGCTATATGAAAAGCAATACAGGTTGCCAGGTTTCAAATTTTTCATCTTTATTTACCAGATAAAAATGAAACGATAACTTCCATATCCATATTAAATAAATATGAATGGTTTCAGTCTAATTGATATGACATACTTCAATATCACTATACTCTGACAAACCTGATTAGAATATATTTAAATTCGACAGGGGGAAATCGGACAATCTGGCAACACCTGCATATTAACCATGTGAAATAAAGGCTATTTAAATCTGGAGTGGTGTCTTGCTCTCTCCCATTATCTGTCTGTCTATCTGTCTTTCTTAATTCCTCTCATTATTCTCTGTCTTTCGTTTATTCCCACTCTCGCTTTTTTTCATCATAGTCTCACTTTTCTATCTATTATTCTCCTACTCTACCTGTCTCATACTGTTCTCACTCTTTATCTTGTTATTTTTATTGTCTTGGTTCACTCATTATTCTGTGTCTCTGTTTCTCTCTTTTATATCATTTCATGTCACATCACAGATTGTTTTTATCTAGAAGACCTGTGTTATTAATCAGACGTGTAATATGTCTTGATATACTGTTTTTACTAACACTTTAAAAACCGTTGTTTGTGCAGCATCGGTTTTGGTAAAACGCATAACAGGACAGGCTGTGATTGTAACCGAATAGCTAACGTTAGACATTTAACTAACCAGCTAGTTATGTTAGTTCACTTGGGCTTTAGTACAAGAGCTAACTCTGCATAAAGCACCATGTTGTATTTGTATCAACGCTAATAAGTTAGCAAGAAAACAGGCGCTATGTTGCCATGGTTAAATTTAGCCAACAGAGTCAGTTAGTTAGCTAGCTCTGTTGTTTTTTAAAACATTTTATGAAAGCTAAAAAAAAGTGTTTGTCTTGTCTTAAACTGTGGCAATAAAAATGTGAAAAGTCAAGAGTACTATGTTTATTTAACTGTTTTTGTATATCACGACCATTTTCTGAAACGGAGCGACTTTAAAGAAGGCTGTAAGCTCCGCCCATTCATGATCACATTGTCATATATCCCTGTAAAGCTTGTTTGCCGATGAAATATACGTGTGTTCCTGTGCCATTATGACAACGTTACGTCAACGTTATAAACCACACTGATTTGAATGGAAATGTACTAAACTACTTTTCATTCTTCCTCAAAATATTTGTTTCTATGTTCAGAACCAAAAAAATCTCAGAGGAGCTTCAGTCATGAAATTTTCTATGTTTATCCCCGCCCCTAATTAGAAAGATATTACAGAGAAATTTCTCGAGATCATCACAGGATTTGATACTGAAAAAGGACCAAAAAATATATTTTTTATAACAACGTATGGAATGTTCTTGAATAAACCATACAGAAAAGGATTTCAGACATTTCTTCTTTCTGTCTTGGCACAGTGTGAAGTAAACCTTTGAATTGGTTTTATTATCTATGTATGTATATCTTTTATTTTTGCATATTTGATTAAACAAGTCCTCATTCGCATAAATACATGGAAGTTATTTCGGAAAAAAGTTTTATTACAAAAAACAACAACAAAAAAAACCCATAACATCAACAATCATCTGGTGCAGACAGTGAGGTAATATTCTTCCCTCACAATAAAATTAACATAAAGCAGAATTATTATTTTTTAAACATAAAAAAAGTTTTGTTAACTGCAAACAAACAAAACAGACGGTAACACTTCCATTAGCTTCTTTCTTAGAATTCAACAGTTGATGCTCATCTACCAGAAACAAGTGATTCGCCCCGCCCCTTTCTTCGTGACGTCACCCAGTGCCTGCTTTGCTTAGTGCGAGAGGAATCGGCTCGAGATCCTACAAAGGAGTGACCGACCAGAGTGGGATCAGGTCTCTCTCTCTCACACACACACACACACACACACACACACACACACTGGCTCTTCTCTCTCCAGAGCATATCAGGGTGAGTAAGCGAGCGTTTCTCTGCCTTTTATTCCGTTTTAGTTTGTTTACGTGTTTGTTTGTTTGCTCTTTATTTCTTTAGTAAACGAAAAGCGAACCGCGCACGAGCTCTTCTTTCCTCCTTTGAATGAAGGATATGCGCGCGCGCGCGTGTGTGTGTGTGTGAGAGAGAGAGAGTGTGAATGTGTGTATGAGAGAGTATGTGAGTGTGTGTGGCTTCATCAGGTGAAATAACAGTGTCGCGTGAAACTTTTACAGCGAGTTTGTAACTTGAAACCGAAATGGAGACTTAAACTGGAGAGGCATCTTAATACACACACACACACACACACACACACACCTACAATCCCGTGTTAACTACAAATATATCAGTTATTCTTCACTAAAGTATCAGGTTTGGTTGCTTATTTATTTTTGCATCACTATAGCGCGCGTGCGCATTGAAATCGGACCGTTATTCCCGGCGACCGTTCAATAAAAACCGTTTCTTTAATCAACATTTAAAAATTCAAACCTACAGCTTGTCGGTTTGAATTCATTCATTTCCTCTGGAAGCAGCTGTACTAGCCATGTTCTCTGTCTCTCTCTCTCTCTCCCTCCTCCTGCCCCAACCCCAGCCCTCTGCCTCCCACAATGCACTGCGCCTTGAATCCACCACCATTTAAGTGTGGATCCGCAGGTTATTAATGAGTGAGAACTCCTCATGTATTGGCTGGGGGGTTAGTGGAGTGCTCTAAAGGCTGTGTGATACGCTTACAAACATCATACCGGGATATCGCTGTACCATGACGTCGTGTAGGATAGTGTACATTAAACCGAGGGATTGATGCACGGGATTAAAAGTACTGCATTATTTGGCAAACACACATACACACACACAAATAGGGTTATGTGCGTAATTATTATTATTATTATTATTATGGATATTGATACTGGATATATCAGGTATCAGTCCAATACTGTGGTTATTTACTTGTTGTCATAAAATCACGCCAAAATACAGACATTCGATACCACGTGATACAACGCAACATACTCCCAGTGTGCGTTTTTGCGCTAGTGAAACATAACAAAAACAGCTCTTCGCTGTTTACGTTATATATATATATATATATATATATACACACACACACACACACACAGGTATTACTGGTCCTGTTAGTGTATTATCAGTGTAAACAGACCTGTTGTGATGTAAATGTCGAATTTGTATACAAGGAATGGACTCTGCGGACTCGGGACCGCGTACTACACCTAATAACACACGTAATGCACGCATCGTTCTGTTTACTGCGGGAAATTCCTACAGTAGCAAAACACATCTTTTTGAAAAATTCAGTTTTACAGAAAAAGCACTGCAGACATAAATGAAATAAAGTGTAAATATATTATATGATAAAAATCAATCCTAACAATATATATATATATATATATACATTCAAGTCTCATTGCTGTTCCAAAAAAAAGTCTTCTCCAAAACCAGATCCAATCATTATAATTTGTTACAGGATCCAATCAAATTTTTTGCTATTTTTATTATTTTATTTCTCCACCAAATATCTGATCCGCCAATTTTTGCTGGGTATCCTGGGAATCGGATTGGATTGGCGCAGTCTCTATTTCGTACACGTCTGAGAGTTCAGAAACGACTAAAGAAATCACGATTGACCATGAGTTCGCTTTCCAACAATACGACGGCCACGGGCGGTGCTCTCTGAGTGGGGGGGGGGGCGTACCTTGTCAGTCAAAGCAGCGCTAGCCAATCACGGGCGTCCGTGAGCTCGTGTATGCGGGAGAGGGCGGATGGCGTTTTCCTCAGAGTGTGAAGTTCTGTGTTTTTTTTGTTTTGTTTTGTTTTTTTTTTGCTGTGAATTCATGACTTCCTGTGGGCCTGCTCAGTGCTTTCATTTTAAGTTCCGAATGAAATGACGTGAGAGTTCAAACTCGGCGGTTAATGAGCATCGTGTCAGATTGAGCATCAGCAGCGAGAGAGATCGGCGTGACGCGGGCTTACAGGATTATGTTGTGATTTGAATATTTAAATATGGCTTTGTACGACTGAATGTGGACAGAAAAAAAAAACAAGTTTTGAGCGTGTCCCAGGTTTCCGTGTTTCACGTTTCATCGTTTAAGATAAACGAGTGTCTCTCGCTGTGTCTGAGTTCATAACACGCCGTCGGCCCGGCGTCGCCGTGTCTCCAGCATAAACACTCAACACTGCCATTGTGTAGCTGCGCTTGTGTGGAGCTAAAAAAGTCTGATTACAGACTCTCTCTCTCTCTCTCTCTCTCTCTCTCTCTTACACACACACACACACACACACACACTCTAACCTGGAATTATTCCCTTTAGCCACTTCCTGTCTGACTGACTGTGCCCAGCTCTGTGTGTCTGTGTGTGTGTGTGTGTGTGTGTGTGTGTGTGTGTGTGTGAGAGAGAGAGAGAGAGACTGGGATCAGGGAACAACAGATCTAAGAGGATTTAATCCACTCTATCCACCTCATTTACTTCACAAACACAGGCTTTTTTTAAAATATAATTGCCGTATTTATATGAGTGTAGGTTTAAAGCTAGACCTCATAGTCATTATTATTATTATTATTATTATTATTATTATGATCATTATCATTATTATTATTAATAATAATAATGATAATAATAATAATATAATAATTATTATTGTTACTATTATTATTGTTATTATTATTGTTATTATTATTATTGTTATTATCATTATTATTATTGTTATTATTATTATTATTATTATTATTGTTGTTGTTGTTATTATCAGATTTTAGGACAGATTGGATTTTAATCAGCTCTTAGACCAGATTTTTTAAAACCAACTTTGTGACTTTTTTTCTTCCTTTTTTTTTTTTTTTTTGTTTTTTTTTGTTTTTTTTTGTTTTTTAGATTGGGGAAAAAAAAATATTTAAATAAATAAAAAGGTTATTTCTCAAGACATTAAATGAAAGTATGATCATTTAAAAATGAATAAAATGCAGCACCGTTTTCCTGGTATATAACTATATATTGGGATGTGTGTGTGTGTGTGTGTGTGTGTGTGTGTGTGTGTGTGTGTGTGTGTGTTAGCATTGATGTTGAACTGCATTCCACACGGTCAACAGGAGCCACAGCACAGATACCAGAGAACTGTGTACAGGAACAGCAGAAACTACTCATCACCCAAGCATTTCCTCTCTCTCTCTCTCTCTCTCTCTCTCTCTCTCTCTCTCTCTCTCTCTCTCTCGCTCGCTCGCTCGCTTGCTCTCTCTCTCTCTCTCTCTGTGTGTGTCTCAGTAGGAAGCAGATGATCAGAGCAGGTCTGAATGTTAATGTGTGTGTGTGTGTGTGTGTTCTGTTGGACGTTTGGTGAGACTGCAGATTTAGATACACTCTCTCTCTCTCTCTCTCTCTCTCTATTCCTCCGTCTCGGTGTCTCTTTCTCTCTCACGTCGTTATCAGTGTTTTTGGGCTTGGGGAAGTGAGCCTCAGGCGACGCACGGTTGTTGATTGTGTTCTCCGAGCGTCTTGGCCCGTCATGAAAGGTTCCAGATAAATCGTCTCCGCCCCGGGAACAACGAGGCCTTCGCGGGGGAACCTGAGCACAAGACGTCCCGCGTACACGTGACCTCCCGGACGCCCGTGTCCGGCCTGCGTGTCTCTAAAAACACACTCGGAGAGTAAGGGGCGGGGCTAGTTCTGCCCTCTTTATCTCCTCGTGGTATCACCAGGATGTGAACCTGAGATTGAGTTTTACTGTACATCGTCCTAATACAGTGTGCGAGCGTATAACTATAACCCGCTGCTTCTCTTTCTCCCTTCCCCTTTCTATCCTCATCTCTCTCTCTCTCTCTCTCTCTCTCTCTCTCCTTCTACATCCCTCTCTCGCCCACTCCACCTCTCTGCCATCTCAGGTCTAATTTCCAAACGGATTTTCATGACATGGTTTGGAACGGGTTTCAGTGAGGTTCCTGCCCTCATTGCTTAGCTCTAACTATGTGGAGAATTGAGCTTTCTTTTCTCTCTCTCTCTCTCTCTCTCTCTCTCTCTCTCTTTCTCTCTCAATTAATTACATGTATTCGTCTGTTTTCCTCCTCTCCCTCTCATTGTCACGCTCTTCTTCTTCTTCTTTCTGTGTAGTACCATCCTGTCTCTAGACAGAACTGTACTGTAGCCTATTCTTTTTTGATCCCCCGTTCTTCCTCTCTTTCTTGTCCTGCCATCCCTCTCCCTGTGTAGGGGTGGTGCGGTGTGATTGATGTGAGGGCGGCGGCGTATTTGCTGCAGTCAGCAGGTGGCTGTAATTGGGCCGATCGGGTTTCCTCGTGGCGCAGGAGCGAGCGAGGGATTTATTCCTCCTCCGAGCGACCCGCAGCGATGCGAGAGATGAACACGTCAGCGGGATTAGTGGGGTACGATGAATGTCCTTCAAGAGAAATAAAAAAAAAAGACATTACGTTCAGCGGTTTAAAGTATAAGTCCGGGCGGACTGCGGCGGTGTCCGAGTGAATGGTATAAACATTACAAACTTGTACGTCCATACGGCCCTTCACCCCTTCACACACACACCGAGCTACCCCACCATGCGTGAGACTGCTTTCTGTTTTCGTCCCCACGTCGAGCGCCATGCTCGCTCCTGATTGGCTGAGCAGAAAGTCCACAGCTACTAGTGCAGAGCACAGAAAAGAGTAAAAAGACACGCTGTGGGAAAAGTCTAAAAAGTAGAAGCAGGCTGTAAAACTCCCCACAGTGACACGCACACACACACACACACCTGCCATTCTGGTATTGGAGTCAGTTCCCGAGTCCCAGCAGGCGAGCAGCGTCTGACAAAGAAACACATCAGAGACTTGAGAGAGAGATGACTGAACACACACACACACACACACACACACACACACACACACACACACACACACACACGCGCGCGCGTGCGGGCGGATGTGTTTTCTGACTCGGTATGACACACTGTTATCTATAAACATGGAAAAAAGGACATTCACTTCCATAAACATTGGTGTCGTTCCAGTCCACACCAGTATGACTCAGTTGGGGGGCGTGGCCTAAAGTCTGAACGAGGAATTGTATTTTAACTCGAGTTGTGAGATTCCTAGCGTATGCCTCCGTGAGCAGGTCGTACGCGATGCCAAAACCGCGCGTCTCGACCGCCGCCGGCGTACCTGTAGCTGTAGCCTCCCTCCCGCTGGCGGCTTTTAGACACGCGACTGACGAGAAGCGTTCGCGCTTCCGAGAGTTTAAATCAGGAATTTCTCACGCCGACACAGCTTTATCTCTGCTCGCAGTCATGTCCACACCTGCAGTCTGTAACCCGACATCCACGTTTATAATCCTGATCACCAGAAGGACAATTCGCAGACTTTACACGTCCACCTTACATGTCCACGTCACTGAAAGGTCGGGACGAATAACTGAACATGATCAAGTCTCTTTTAGAGTCTCTCTTTTTTAGAGCCTCTCTCTCTCTCTATTTCTCTCTCTCTTTCTATTTCGCTCTTCTTTCACACTGTTGTCTGTAAAGGTCTGAGACATTAGACCCTCGCGGCTGAAATTTTAAGGAACCGAGCTGAGAGGAACAAGGGCTGAATTATAATCTCTCTCTTTCTCCCAGTTGCTCTCTCTCTCTCTCTCTCTCTCTCTCTCTCTCCTGTCCTTGGCCTCTGTTTGAATCCGTACATCCCACACATTTTTAAAATGACTTGGGGCTGATGGGATACTGGAGGACTGTCAGTAGGATCTGAGACAAGCCCAAACACCATTTCCTGCCTGAAAGAGAGAGAGAGAGAGAGAGAGAGAGACCTCAGTCAGACAGCACATTGTTATTATTATTATTATTATTATTATTATTATCATTATTATTATTATTAGTGCCTGCACTTGTTTTTTTGTTGTTGTTGAATCTGCTGTGTTTACTCGTGAAGTTGACCTGAGACATTGGGAAAAACAGTGTATTTGTGTTTATTCTGTTTACTCATGAATATCATTACCATACAAACATCTTTCTCGACAGCGTCACACTGCACATGTATTTCATTTAAAGTTCACCGTATATAGAAAGTGCGAGTGCAGGATTTAACATATGCTGTGACCTTCACACTTAAAAAAAAAAAAAAAAAAGAACGTTCGAGACGCCAAACACAGTGAGACGTGCGGGTTCGCGTTTTTGTAGCTGAAATGTCTCATAGAGTCTCACAGAGACGCAAAGAGTCTCAGAGAGTCCCAAAGAGTTTCACAGAGACGCAAAGAGTCCCACAGAGTCTCACAGAGACCTAAAGAGTCCCAAAGAGTCTCACAGAGACCCAAAGAGTCTCATGGAGACCCAAAGAGTCCCAAAGAGTCTCACAGAGATCCTAAGAGTCTCACAGAGACCCAAAGAGTCCCAAAGAGCCTCACAGAGTCTCACAGAGACCCAAAGAGTCTCACAGAGTCTCACAGAATCCCACAGAGTCCCAAAGAGTCTCACGGAGACCCAAAGAGTCCCACAGAGTACCAAACACAGAGTCCCAAAGAGTCTCACAGAGACCCAAAGAGTCCCACAGAGTCCCAAACACAGAGTCCCAAAGAGACCCAAAGAGTCTCACAGAGACCCAAAGAGTCCCAAAGAGTCTCACAGAGTCCCACAGAGACCCAAAGAGTCCCAAAGAGTCTCACAGAAACCCAAAGAGTCTCTCAGAGTCTCACAGAGACCCAAAGAGTCTCACAGAGTCCCAAAGAGACGCAAAGAGTCTCACAGAGTCCCAAAGAGACCAAAAGAGTCTCACAGAGTCCCACAGAGACCCAAAGAGTCTCACAGAGTCCCAAAGAGACGCAAAGAGTCTCACAGAGTCCCAAAGAGACCCAGAGAGTCCCACAGAGACCCAGAGAGTCTCACAGAGACCCAGAGAGTCTCTCAGAGATCCTAAGAGTCCCAAAGAGTCTCACAGTGTCTCACAGAGTCTCACAGAGACCCAACGAGTCCCACAGAGACCCACAGAGTCCCAAAGAGTCTCACAGAGTCCCAAAGAAACCCAAAGAGTCTCGGAGTCCCAAAGAGTCCCACAGAGAGCCAAAGACTCCCAAAGAGTCTCACAGAGACCGAAAGAGTCCCAAAGAGTCTCACAGAGTCCCAAAGAGTCCCACAGAGACCCAAAGAGTCTCACAGAAACCCAAAGAGTCTCTCAGAGTCTCACAGAGACCCAAAGAGTCTCACAGAGTCTCACAGAGTCCCAAAGAGTCCCAAAGAGTCACACAGAGTCTCACAGAAACCCAAAGAGTCTCTCAGAGTCCCAAAAAGACCAAAAGAGTCTGACAGAGTCCCACAGAGACCCAGAGAGTCCCACAGAGACCCAGAGAGTCTCACAGAGACCCAGAGAGTCTCTCAGAGATCCAGAGTCCCACAGAGTCCCAAAGAGACTCACAGAGATCCTAAGAGTCTCACAGAGTCCCAAAGAGCCTCACAGTGTCTAACAGAGTCCCAAAGAAACCCAAAGAGTCTCTCAGAGTCCCAAAGAGTCTCTCAGAGTCCCAAAGAGTCCCACAGAGAGCCAAAGAGTCCCACAGAGACCCAAAGAGTCCCACAGAGACCCAGAGAGTCTCACAGAGTCTCACAGAGTCCCACAGAGACCCAAAGAGTCTCTCAGAGTCCCAAAGAGACCCAAAGAGTCCCAAAGAGTCTCACAGAGTCCCAAAGAAACCTAAAGAGTTTCACAGAGTCCCACAGAGACCCAAAGAGTCCCAAAGAGTCTCACAGAAACCCAAAGAGACCCAAAGAGTCTCTCAGAGACCCAAAGAGTCCCAAAGAGTCTCACAGAGTCCCACAGAGACCCAAAGAGTCTCTCAGAGTCCCAAAGAGACCCAAAGAGTCCCAAAGAGTCTCACAGAGACCCAAAGAAACCTAAAGAGTTTCACAGAGTCCCACAGAGACCCAAAGAGTCCCAAAGAGTCTCACAGAAACCCAAAGAAACCTAAAGAGTTTCACAGAGTCCCACAGAGACCCAAAGAGTCTCTCAGAGACCCAAAGAGTCCCACAGAGACCCAAAGAGTCTCACAGAGTCTCACAGAGTCTCACAGAGTCTCACAGAGTCCCACAGAGACCCAAGGAGTCCCAAAGAGTCCCAAAGAGTCTCATAAGGTTTCACAGATGTGGTGAAATTGTCGCACTGTTGATCCCTGCTGTGGGTTTAAGGCTCGTTGCTGTGACTACGGTTGCCGAGCGAGAGACGCAGGTAATTTCCCCCATTCTTTATGTGAAAGTGTACTGAGAACGGAATTCTGCCGTTTATAGCCTGCTGTGTGAGAAACGCTTTATTATTATTATTAACGTGTGATGCTCTTTAAAACCAGTACTGACAGCATCATAATGAACACCACCACACACACACACACACACACACACACACAGACTTCTATACACACACACCACTACACACAGTGCTATCTGGGACTAAAATTCTTCACTTGTTTACACAACTTATCATCAGACATGAAGTGCACACATACGTGGCCTATTATTGTTCCCAATCCCCTTTATGGGCTGTGTAAAGCTTCACATTCCGGTGTGTGTGTGTGTGTGTGTGTGTGTGTGTGTGTTCTCACTCTCTGTGTTTATTTAATCCCAGGCCACATGGGGTGTTAATTGTAGAACAGAAATCCAGCGTAGCGTTAACACACTTCTCGACAGCCCGCTCTACACTGTGTGTGTGTGTGTGTGTGTGTTTGTGTGTGATGTGGGAGGGGGCAATTAGGTTACGATTACCATGGTTTCGGTTGGCTTAGTCACAGCTGGCTCCTCCCACCCCAAGACCTCAATAACCACCCAAACAGACACCACACACAAATGCACTCACTCATATATAATATATATATATATAATATATATCTATATTCATAAAGAGCCAAACATAGAATAATTACAGCACAGACACAAAAGTGCCTGTATTTAAACACAGTCCTCCATCTCCCTCTCTCTTTTTCTCTCTCTCCCTCCCTCCCTCTCTTTCTCTCTCCCTCTCTCCCTCCCTCTCTCTCTCTCTTTCTCTCTCTCTCCTGCCCTCTCTCTCTCTTTCTCTCTCTCTCTCCCTCTCTCTCCCTCTCTCTCTTTCTCTCCCTCCCTCTTTCTCTCTCCCTCTCTCTCCCTCCCCCCCCCTCTCTCTCCCTCTCTCTTTCTCTCACTCCCTCTTTCTCTCTCTCTCTCCCTCCCCCTCTCTCCCTCCCCCTCTCTCTCTCCCTCTCTCTCCCCTCTCGCTCTCTGGGTCAAAGTGAATTTTTTGCCATTACACAATATATTGATGAAGTCTGCAGACATTCCTGAACTGAAATCTGTTCCTGTGTTGCGTGTTTCCCCAATCAGAAGTAAAGTTCCGGAAGGAAGTGACAGCGCAGGAGCACGGCGGCCGTTTTGACAGCCGCGATCCGATTCCTAACCAAATCGATCAGACCGTTGTGTGTTTCACTGCAATTTTCCGGTATTCCGGAATGGGCTTTCCCAGACCGACGCGCATTCGCCTAGCTTTCGTAACATGACTGTCCCACATATCGATTAATAACAAGAGTAACGAAATGTTGGGAGCGTGGCCCGAGAAACTTGTGTAATTATACCTGTTGGAGTCATATGACACTGGAGGAGGAGGAGGAGGAGGAGGAGGAGGAGGTATTTCTGTCTGCTTCGTTGTAATGATGAGACTGTGACCTCTGAACCTGGTGGCCATTGGGTGTGCACCTGCTCACTATCCGTGTCTCTCTGCGTTCTGTGTTCCTGACAGCGAGGAGACACTCGTCCCGTCGGTCCTGTCCTGTCTCGTTCTCGTAACGCTTCCTTCCTTTTAGCCTGTTTCGTATCCTATCCTCATACGCACCTTCACAGCCTCTGACCTTTAATTAACCGAAAGACAGAGCACCCCAGGCAGCTGTACGGCGTTTAGGAAAAGTCGGCGTGTGCTGATAAAAAAAAAATCCTCCATAAGGAACGTGTCATTTTTTTTCCAGAGGTAATATTTTTAACATTTCCTCATTCCAATCCTCTAATAAAGGCTCTTTGCGGTTTTCTAATTCCACCCACATGCCCTTGTTTGGTACTCTCGGTACCCTGTGTGAAGCATGAAGGATGAAGGGGAAAGCTAATGAGTCGTCTTGGCAGTGAGGAATAACGGCGTGTAGGATTTGTTGGCGTATTGCGTCACAGAGCGCAGCGTGGTGGAAAAGCACTACGACTTAAGTTTCACTTCAAATGTTTCCCAAATATGAGGGACTTTGCTTGATAAGCTGGTGTAAAACCATGCTGCTCTGAGACACTGACGTTAGTGGGGCCTCAAGCAACCTCTCTCTCTCTCTCTCTCTCTCGCGCTCGCTCTCGCTCTCTCGCTCTTGCTGTCTCGGAGAACAATACTAAGCCTCAGGCAGCAGCGTTTGTGTTTTTTGGTCTCTCTTGGGACTCGGGCCCGAAACACGCCCTGTCTCTGTTTTCCTCTCTCAGGAGGCTGGTGTAAGGCTTAAAACAAAAACACACACGTCATCGTTTTTTCTGGTTGTTTTTGTTGTTTTGTTTTTTTTTGCTTTTCAGAAAGCTGCGTTCCATTCCATAATTAATGGCCACTCGGGGCTAAGTCCAGTCCACAGTAATCCTCCCGGCAGCGTCGTCAGGGCAGCGGGGTGGGGCTTGCTTCTCAACAAGACTGCAGGGTTGGAAAAGTGTGTGATGAACAAGAAAGAGAGAGAGAAAGAGAGATGTGGTAGAGGTGTGAACCGCAGTCTCATCAGCAGTGCATTATGCATCGCTGGTAATTCTGCACACTAACCACATCATCAGATTTAGACCAGTCCAGTATGATGTAAAGAGATACATGGAATTGCAATATTTAAGAGACATTGCAGAGAGAGAGAGAGACAGATCACTAATGAGAAGGTTTACCTGCCACTGAAGGTAATTCACAGTTAATTTGTCGACAGATTGGATTAAGCTGCCGTTAAATCAGATCCTACCCTGTGTGTGTGTGTGTGTGTGTGTGTGTGTCAGTGTTGAGAATTGAATAGCAGTTCGAATAAACCGTCTCGGATAAACTAACTCCGGTTCATTTCTCACACTGAGGGTGATACCTGACCGCCGTGAGATCACCGTCTGGACGTACGCCGCGAATTCGTACGCTCTCTGCTGTAATGGCGGCCATGTTTGCACGTGTAGCAGCTGAGAACACACTGCAGTTGTTAGAAAGTTCCCTGAAGCGAGCGTGTGGTCTCTGGTGCAGAAGTGAGCACACCGTGTTTAACCCCCCCATTGCATTGTAGTTTTGTGTGTTTGTTGTGTTCCTCGTATCAAGATGCGATCTAAGAAGATATAAGAATCGGATCTTTTTGAAGGTTCCGCAGACGTCGGGAATCGTGACAGAAGAGCACCAGTGATGTCTCTTTAAATGCTTGGCAGCCATGCTTTTGATCGTGCCTTAATTATCAGACATCGGAATAAATATTAGCGGCATGGATTTCCCACTTTGTATCACGGATCCCGTGGCAACAAACGCCACGTTCTCTGCCATCGGTTTGTTACCTGTTACCCTAGTGTGTTCACCTGTTCTGTGTTTGTATACCCTGTGTGTTTCTTTGCAGCGATACGTCCAGGCCTTTCTCAAGTTTTCTGACTTCCGAGTCATTGTACGTCCCGTTTCAACATTCGACAGATTACCTTGTTTAACTTTGCCTGTATTTTGACCTCCGGTGTATACATGCATATATATATATATATATATATATATATATATATATATATATATATATATATATATTCTTACTACAGTTCCTGGATTGCTTATGATAAATATCTCGCTGAGCACTCGCGCTCTGCTCACCACACGTATCAGTATTTATTTATTTATTTTTTAAATACTAAATCTGATTCGGAGTTTATGGATGCGAACAATCCAAACAGCTGCAGCATTACAGCGATCAGCTAGAACTGCAATCGATCTGCAACCGCAGCAGCTCTTTAACTCGATTCTCTTCATCACTTACACTTTCTGCGCTCAGCACTAACGCTAATGAAATATTCAGCCTCGACAGCCACGATGTCTGCATTAGTGCTGTACCACCAACAATAACAACCACAACAACATGCACATCACAATGTAGGAAACTCACCACTCACCACTTTCTTTTCCTGTGTTTATAGAGCCGAGTTTCTCTTCGGCACGAAACTTTTCTCGCAGCTCCTCAAAGTCCAAATTATGAATCATATATGAACACCAGAGGAGTGCTTTTGGGCCGCTCTTTAAAAGACGCGTGCGGTTCTTCTGACCTACTTCGCATCCATTAATGGTCCTGCACACTCTAAACCTATACCTGCGTATTCCTGCGCTCAGGGTTTTTATTTTATTATTTTTTTTATGAGAAAGCTTTAAAAGAAACATGCCTGATAGAGGCACTTTCTTTGAAGCTCCTGAGTGCAAAACAGACAGATGAAAGGCTTTTCATGTCTTTAAATCTTTCATCTAAATGTAAATGTGATATTCAGGTACATAACATTTTAACTAAACTTCCATGGGAAAGGTGGTGATTAAAACAACAACGGAAAAGTTGGTCAGTATCGCAAAGAGGAAGACGCTGCGCGTTTTGGTCTCCTGAGAGCCGGAAGGCAATTTAAGAACATATGTCTTCCTATTTAGGAGAACTTAAAGTGAGAACAATAACTAAGGTTCAACTATAAGCAAGAGGAAAAAGTTCGATGTTGTCGCTGTGGTATAAGAGGAGTAAAACACTTGAAACAGCTTGAAAGTGGAAACAGTATCTCCAGTTCATCACACCACCATGCCAGTCAGTATTTCAGTGTAACGTCTCATCCCATCACGTTTTATTCCTTACTTAGTGCTTACTTCAATATACCATTCACAGGCAGTTTGAAGTTATAATATTGTCCACAACGTATCATTCTTAACGTACGTCGGGATCTCAGTCGAGTTCTTGCCACCTGAACGGACCCTTGGCATCGCCGTGACCTTGGACGAGCAGGCCGCTGATTTAGCCTGGCTAATTATAGCCTGCGTTATGTTGCGTTAGCGTTTCTGCATGTCTGTCACGTCAGAGCCAGATTAATAATAACGCTGATCCTCTCAGCCAGAGGTTGAAGCAATCACGCAGGAAAGCCGCAAGCTGTTCCTCCCCGGGGCCAAACAGCAGCTTACGCTAAAAGCTTGTAAATCGTGACAAGCGTGATGATGCTCAGAACCTGCAGCGGACTCACTAATGCGCCGGGGTCAGGAGAACAGCGGCCGAAACGTGCTGATGCAAAAAAAAAAAGTGTGCTGAACGTCATTAAAGATAGCAATATTTTCGATTTCTGACCCTTTTAATATAACAGTACACACAAAATAAAGACGTTGCACCAGCACCAGCAAGATTTTTAGAGACATGACAAACGTGTGAATATAAACGAAAACTCACATTCCATTTAGATGTTTATGAGACGAAGAGCAGCGCTCACGTTCGTTATTAAGATTTACCGTCTCATTTTATTCCTCATTAAAATGTAAAGAAGGAGACTAATGTTCCAGACAGGATTTGTAAGCCAGGGTCGACGCAACGCCTTTGAACGCGATCGAGATAAACAACTTTATCTTTGATGGGTCGTTTTAACAATGATATATCGGAGTTCACAGCTGAATGATGGATACGTTTAAGGGCTTTCCCTCTGTTCTTGAAAAAAAAAAAGGGCAGACAACAAAGCCAAAGGAATGCGCTGCCAAAACGAAAACCAATTAAGTGATGTGATCTTTTGCTCTCTCGCTCCCATCCGGTAGCACCGCCTTCATTATATTATATCGTCCCAGGTTGTCTTTGAAGCAATACTTCTAATTTCCCCTTCTGAAGTGTTCTCATCTTAATGACCATCTATCCTCACTGTGGCTTGTCTCCAGGGGTGCAAGCAGCGACGCCAAAAAAAACAACCCTGTCTTGGACTTTGGTTTTGTGCAGCTTTGTGCAACTTAATATGGACAGCTGCCAATGACTGAACTACACATCTGGGGCAATGGAATGAGTGTGAACAAATCAGAGCAAGGCTAGTAACAACATGGCTGCTCATCGCATCCGAGTGACCAACAACAACAACGTCCTCCCGCGATGCAAGTCAGAAGGCACGCTGATCGACCTCGGCGAGGACGTGTCTGAGGCCAGTCTCACGGAAGTCAAAGGTCAGTTTAAAAACTCACGAACTTGTCGAGTATACATGCTGTAATAATAATAATTTTCTTATCCCATCTGCTTGTTTTAGTGCCTTCACCCAGTGCCTTGCGGTTGGACACCACTGCATCTTTTGGGACCGCGCAAGAAGTAGTCGCCATCAAGGACTACTGCCCCTCCAGCTTCACCACGTTAAAGTTCTCCAAAGGAGATCGCCTGTATGTGTTGGATACATCCGGAGGAGACTGGTGGTACGCGCACAACAACACCGAGATGGGATACATTCCCTCTTCGTATGTCCAACCTGTTGGCTATCGGGACTCTTGTTTCAGTGACAGCGGAATGATCGACAACCTAGGGGACTCCTCGGACGAAGGCGTGAAGGAGTTAGACCTGCTCGGAGAGTGGACCGGAATGTCCCTGAAGCTCCCTTCACCTTACAACAGCAAAAACAACCCATTTTCTACAAATCCATTTCTCAACGTGCAGAACCAGCTACAAGACCAGAACGGCGCGCAACACAACAGCGTCGACCTACTTCTTTTCGACTCTCTGACTCCATCTGCTCCGATGTCCACTACCAGCAGCAACAGCACCAGTAACGGATATGGAAGTAGCATTTTTGACGGCACGCCCACCAGCCCTAACGTAGAAACCTTGCAAGTGTTCCGCAAGGACAACCCATTTTTCCGGAGCAAAAGATCCTACAGTTTGTCTGAGTTATCGGTCCTACAGTCTCAGTCAACTCCTCCTTTGCCACCATCTGAGTTCTTTACAGGTCTTAAAGCGCCGTCTCCAGAGCAGTTTAAGAGCAGAGAGGACTTCAGGACGGCTTGGTTGAACCATAGGAAGCTGGCACGCTCGTGTCATGACCTCGATTCTTTGGGACAGAACCCGGGCTGGGGTCAAACACAACCAGTTGAGACTAATATCGTTTGTAAGCTGGACAGTTGTGGTGGGGCGGTTCAGCTGCCAGACACTAACATCAGTATTCATGTTCCAGAGGGTCACGTCGCAGAGGGAGACACCCAGCAAATCTCCATGAAGGCCTTACTGGATCCCCCACTGGAACTAAACAACGATAGATGTACCACAGTCAGTCCTGTAGTCGAGATCAAACTGAGCAACATGGAGATAAAGTCGTTCATAACCTTGGAGATGAAAGTATCTGTAGAGGTGAAGAAAGAGAGCAGACAAATGACGAAGGTCGTTTGCGTGAGGGGTGACAGTAAAGATGGCCCGTACGTCCCGGTTCCTCAGGCTTATATATACGGTGACACGGTTCAGGTTCAGCTGGACAGCCTGGAACCGTGTATGTATGTCGCAGTTGTGGTCCAGTCCCACAACATCTCCTTTAATTTAACAGTTTGGGATCAAGTGGTGAAGAAAATCACGTTGGGCCTGTACGGACCCAAGCACATTCACCCGTCCTTTAAGACCGTGGTGGCTGTTTTTGGACACGATTGTGCGCCCAAGACGTTGCTCGTCAGCGAAGTCGGGAAGCAAGCTCAGTCTGCACCGCCTGTCGCGCTCCAGCTGTGGGGGAAGCACCAGTTTGCCCTCAACAGGCCTCAAGACCTTCTAATAGGCATGTACTCGAATATGAGCAACTACGAGGTGAAAACGAACGACCAGGCCAGGGTGGTCCGGGGCTTTCAGGTAAAACTCGGCAAGGTGAGTCGGCTCATATACGTCATCACGTCTCGGGACGCGCAAGAGTTGTCCGACTTCACCTTACGGGTCCAGGTGAAGGACGATCAGGACTGCATCCTCGCGCAATTCTGCGTCCAGACGCCACAGCCGCCTCCCAAAACCGGAATCCGAGCCAACGGCCAGCGGAGGTTCCTGAAGAAGAAGGAAGTAGGGAAAATCCTGTTGTCCCCTTTGGCCATCACGACGAAATACCCACAGTTCCAAGAGCGCTGCGTCACCAACTTAAAGTTTGGTAAACTGATCAAGACGGTGATCAGGCAAACAAAGAACCAGTATTTGCTGGAATATAAGAAGGGCGACATCGTTGCCTTGCTAAGTGAGGAGAAGATCAAATTGAAAGGACAATTGTGGACCAAAGAGTGGTATATCGGTTACTATCAGGGAAAGACCGGACTTGTGCACGTGAAAAACGTGCTCGTCTTGGGAAAAGTAAAGCCCATATACTTTTGCGGCCCAGACCTCACGACCACGATGCTGCTGGAACAAATCCTCAAGCCGTGCAAGTTTCTTACCTACATTTACGCCTCTGTGAGGACCATACTAATGGAGAACTTGGGCAACTGGAGGGCATTTGCAGATGCCCTGGGTTACGGTAATCTGCCCTTGACTTACTTCTGCAGGGCAGATATGGACAGTGAGCCCGAGAGAGTGGCTTCTGTGCTGGAGAAACTCAAAGAGGAGTGCAACAACATGGAAATGAAGGAGAAGAAATCTTTTCAGAAGGAGCTCATGATGGTAAGTTGTAAATATTCCAGGTGTGTGTGAGTGTGTGTGTATGTGGGAAGACGTGCGTGCATTTCGAATTTGATTACCATCGATTGCATTAACCGTGTGCAAGCTTTGCTTCATACGAGCGGCAGTGTCTCTGGATAACCCGGGATTTAAACCCGGCTTATTTGAAACCCCTTATCTGCCTTGCGCTGATTAGTGCTAATGGCTAGCAGGCTAATTCTAATAAGAGTGCTGCTCTGGTCTTATCTTGCACAGCTGTGGGAAACCTGCAAGTGCAGCAGCAGTGGCTTTTATTTGCTGGCTCAGACCTTAAAGGGAAAAACTTTAATCAGCCTTGCCCATGTTGGTGCTCTCGGTGTGCGCTGAACATTTGGGACTAGCAGTATGCTAACTCTGCGTTTTTTTTTTTTTTAATCTACAGAAAGAAAGAAAAAAACCCTAATCATGGCAATAGAAGTGCTGGCAGCTAAACAAAGCCACCCAAAGAGCACTCTGAGCTGTTCTCAGTACAACACAGGGAGAGAACGTGATGCCGTTGCTATTAACCGCCATAAACAACATGTTTGTGTTTTTAAAACATGCGTTTAGCTCAGGTTTCTTAGATATGAAGAGGCCCACACGCACAGAAGAGAGACGAGTTATAATACGCAGTCATTCGGTATCTCTGGCCAGGCTTTGATGGTTCGCAGCCTCTGTCAGTCGGGATAAAGAAAACGAGCTGCCGCAGTTCACCGTCGTGCACAAACTGCATGGAAGAGCTCCTCTGCTCTGTGTTGTGATCTCTGCGGACGCATTTAATTTGGAGTATGAAAGTGAAGGGCCTGGTAGCGATTCGATTTTCAGCGTCGCATTAGGGAATGACGTCACTGGAATGAAAAAAACAAAGATGAAACGATTGTCAGGTTTTGTGTGTTTCTCCACAGAGCACGCTGCCCCGATTTACCCTTGAAACGCCAACAGACCAGTCTACCCCCACCACACCCCACCCCCCCCTTCCAACAGACATAAGCCAACAGACACCTGTGGAGTTGTTTTTTCTTCTCTGATATTAACTGACTACCTTTGATGTCCCGACCCCCTTTCACCCTCTAATCTCTCATTAGTAATCTCTCATCTCGAGAGTTTGAGAGACGTAGAGCTTCAGAGTCTTCCGTTTCTGTCATGGTAAACGGAGAATGTTTTGAACTGTTTTGGAGGGCTTTTTAGGTTTTCTGAGGGTTATTGGAGGGTTTCAGAGGGTTTCGGAGTGTTTTAGGTCTTCAGACTGTTTTAGGGTTTCAGAAGGTTTTGGAAGGTTTTCAGAGGGTTTCTGAGTGTTTTCGGGGTTCCGAGTGTTTCGGAGTGTTTTAGGGTTTCGGAGGGTTTTTGAAGGTTTTTCTGAGGGTTTTGGAAGGATTTGGAGGGTTTCGGAGGGTTTTTGGAACATTTCGGGTGCTTTAAGCGGTTTTAGGGCTTCCGAGGATTTCAGGGGGTTTCAGTGTGTTTTAGGTCTTAGGAGTGTTTTAGGGGTTCGGAGGGTTTTTGAAGGTTTTTTTTGAGGGTTTTGGAAGGATTTGGAGGGTTTCAGAGTGTTTTTGGAGAATTTTGGATGGTTTCAGCGGGTTTTAGGTCTTCAGAGGGTTTTAAAGGGTTTCAGAGTTTTAGGTCTTCCGAGTGTTTTAGGGTTTTGGAGGGTTTCAGAGTGTTTTAGGTCTTCGGAGTGTTTTAGGGTTTCGGAGGGTTTCAGAGTGTTTCAGAATGTTTTAGGTCTTTGGAGTATTTTAGGGTTTCAGTGTGTTTTAGGTCTTCGGAGGGTTTTGAAGAGTTTCAGAATTGTAGGTCTTCGGAGTATTTTAGGGTTTCGGAGGGTTTTGGACAGTTTTGAGTTTTTTGTACCTCCGATGGTCTGGATGCCAAATATGATGGTACACAGGGCAGTGGTAGCTCAGTGGATAAGATGTTGAGCTTCTGATTGGAAGGTTCAAATCCCAGGTTCTGCTCGGCTCCTGAATGTCTTTTTTTTGTGTATAAAATGAGATAAATGTCTAAAATAAATAAAAATTGGTCGGGATAAGGGCATCTAACAAAAGGCGCAAATGTAAACTAACTAGACACAAGATCATCCAATTAAATGTTACCGAGAGCGTATATGCCCCGCCCCTCAGGGGGCGTGTCATGATCTACAGTAGCAGCTCATTACACGGTTAGTTGGTGTAATTTTTTTTGCCTGTGCGTCTTCCCTATTCTACACTTTTCCAGCATTTTTCCAATCACGGTTAAGTGATAGGCACGTTTTCGGAGGTGTTCCAATAACTTTGTCAGAATGCTGCTAGCTCAGACACTGCAAGAACGCGATGCCGTCTTTATTCCCCACCCTGTTGTGGCTTCTCTGTCAGTAAAGAGGCAGTAAAAGGCTTTTTGTGAAATTCTTCCCTCTTCTCCTAGCTCGCTAAGCTACTGGCAGGTTTGTTTAGAAAGCGAATAAAGGCCCCGGTCTTTTAAGACTCGGTCAGTAATCCTCCCCAGGTTTTCGCAGCCTCAGACTCAAAGCATGGTTAGCGCTTGTATTTGATCTGCTATCGAGAGCAGTAATCTCTCTGTACCTACTATCAACTTATTAACCCCACTGGTGCTGTAAATGTTCCTTTTCATCCAACACTGCCTCCGTATATCACTGCCTCGATAAGGAAATTACGTTGAGGAAGCTTTACTCAGACTGCTTTATGTGTGTGCGTGTGCGTGAGACAGCCTTTAACAGTTTTTTAAAAAGCCGACCACTCTGGCCGATTGAGTTCAGCGTGAGATGTAGCACGGCGCAGCGAGACAAAACATCGTCAATAATTCGTCAGTCCGGGAGACGTCACGTGATAGCCGTGCGCGTGAAAGGGAGCTGCATCATCCGCAGCGTGTTTTCAGTGGTTTCAGTGTGAGGACATTTATCACGACGAGACAAAGCGATTATTCTTGCAGTCCCGGTGCCGACGTTTTTAAATGGATTTTTTTTACATTGCAGCTTGCACACCCTCGGAACGACACGCATTAGTCTGTGTCCTTCGGCGATAGCTTCATTATTAGCTCTTTGCCCGTGTGCGCGTTCTCCAATAACATGGCCAGTCTTTGTTCCGGTTCCTGAAGATATTACAGAGACGTGAAAATGACGAGAGGTGGCCGAGTTTAGAGTCATTCCTGTCTTCACCTGACGACGCGTAACTAGTGATGCGCTAGCATGTCGTACGTTTATAAATAAACCCGATTCGAGACGTTCCACCATGTTTACTTCGTTTTGATTACCTCAGGGTTTATTTCCAGCACGCAGGAGCTCTTTTATTCGGTGTGTTTACGTGTTGTTCGCTGGTCCACTGGGAGATCATGATCTGGCACGTTTTTTTGGACTGTTTATTTCCAGTGGCTTAGTTTAATCATTTCATTAATTCTCAGCTCGGAGCTCGGGTCGAATTCTGCGTGCTCGTCTCCGGGGTGTTGGGAATCAGGATTATATCGGGTAGGGATTATCCACAAAGGTTTGATGCCCTTTAGCCAGATGTTCTACAAGCGTAAACACATCAGTCTGTCCACAGTAGACAACTTCATAACACACACGACCAGCTGCACTACTGTCAGAGCTGCTTCTATAGACAATGATAGAAACACCTTCTGACCAATCAGAATCCAGAATTCAGCATGGTGTAGGAAGCTCAGCGGTTAGAAGCTCCTCCTCTTCGTGGTCTCTTCGGATCTGCTTCACGGTCCCCGGAACAACAGCTCACTCCGTTCCGAAATGTCATTACAGCTTGTATTGTTTGAATAAAACCCATTCCAACACGCTCAGCAGCAGGTCAGCAGAGGTCACGGGTTTCTCGTGTAGCCACTCAGGGTTTTGTTTTTGTTTTCTCGTTTTTGTTGTTCGGTACGGCTGGTCCACATCCGAGCAGAGCGTGAGGAAACACCTGAGGAATTGTGTCCGGTTTCCATCACACTGACCTGGCCACAGTGAGTCTCCGAGCTCCATTCAGCAGAAATGAATAAGAAGGATCCATTATAACTCTGTACGCCCTGCCGAGCTCCTTCTAACGTCCGTCTCCTCTGGGAAACGACTCTGGGATATAAAAATCCTCCTGCTTCCACTCAGGGCCCCGTGTGTCCAGACCCATATCATAACCACAATGCAAACGAACCACTATCTTTCCATTCCCATTATATATATATATATATATATATATACATACACACACAGTATATTGTGGTATTCATTCACACCAGCATGTCAACTGACATGTCACACATGTCAATCTTCTAGCTCGTCTTACACCACGATAACGCAGCTTTAGACCGATGCGCAGCTTCCTGAACGTGCCGAGTTTGCACACGGAACCTAAAGATCATGCCCACATACCTGTCTCTAACCTGTCTGCTTCCCTGTATTTAATGATCAAACCCATTTAATGATTATAAAATGGCTGGGATCGTCACCACTGTTATTATTATTATTATTATTATTTTTTAAAATATTATTATTATTATTATTAGTATTATTATTATTGCCACGCGGTTCTTACGGAAAATCAATTCGTCTGCGATTTTAATAGCGATAAAAACGGCAGCTTATCAGCGTGAACCTGCCGTCTGCACTGAGCTGTAAAATCCTGGAGGCGGTGTGCGTGCGTGTGTGCGTGCGTGTCTGATAGCAGAGAGAGTTACGCTGCCCAGCTCAATTAGCCAGCCTTTCGCCCCGCAGCCTCCGAACACTTTCAAAGTCACGGTAAACAACGTCACACGCGGAGGACCGACCGATGCCATGTTTTATGTGTGAATGCCAGCGTTTTATTCAGCAGTAGCTCCTCACGTCTCTCTAACAGCCTGGGTGTGGCGGGAAACGTGTCATTTAGTGCGACTGCTTTAGAAATGGATTTTCAGGGGTTTCGCAGATGTGGTTAGTGTGGAGTTATACGCGCCGTCACGCTTGGTGGAGCCGGAGTGTGGGTTTTTGTTTTTTTTCCACTTTAGGGCTCCTGGCCTGAGGTGACGGTGATGACACACACCGCACTCTGCTCACGGATTTCTTTATAAGGTTATTATAGCGGAGATGTTACTGGCTTTATGTCCCGCAGCCTTCGTCACACTGACCTTCTCGCACTGGCATTTTCCTCGCACGAATTAAATAACGCGCTAATCAGCATTAAAAATCGATCCGTTGTGCGATTAAAGGTGTTATCGATCTCGGCCGCGACTTCCCTCCAAGCTTTCGTTTGACTGGAGAAGATCCTTCACACAGTATTTCTCTGCAAGCAGCAAGAAACTTTTTCATTTTTCCTCTGCCGAGAGTGAAATTCCAGAACGTTCCGTGCTGCACATCAGTTTGATGTTGTGTCTCGGGTTTGCGGAGTGGAGCAGGTGTCAGTTGTGATTTATCTGAGGGGGCGTAGGTGGAGATCAGACGTCGCTTGGCTCCTCGGCGCCGCACAGCTGGCGGATAAACGACGAGCCGTCATCCTATGCCGCGAGCCCCGCTAACGGTCCCCACCTGAGAGCTAAACGCAGGACGACGATCGGGTGCTGATTGTACACGCGCACAGATGTCTTTTTAATGGAAAGCTGTCAGGATGAGCAATAAACACCATCGATCATGTTATACGGAAGGGTCGCGAGGCGATCCAACATCAGGATAAATTACGTCTCGGGACGCCTTCGACGCTCCCTTGCTCTCCTCTGGCTGCGTTTTAACCGCTCCATACTCGTAGCTAACGAGATAGCTGGAGACCGAACGTAACATAACTCAGCTAAACTGGCATCATGTACATGGAATAGCGGACTTGTCTCAGGAGCACTTCCACACAGTAATGTGGCCTACCTAGGGAACCTTCTTCAAGGAGTGTAATGAGAGTCAGTACTTCAAAAACGAACCATTCTTTCATCTTAGACTGTATTAACGCACTTAACTCCCTAACTAGCCTGTGGTACTTTATTATAATCATCTTAGCTACCGATTTTAAGCCTTTAAGCGGCAAAAACACCCGACCGAACCGGACTATATACTGAATAAATGAACACCGTATGGGTAATGTGCTGTGATCTAATGACAACAACTGCTACAGGATGCAGTGAGTGTGTCTCACCCCCAGTGTGTCTCACCCCCAGTGTGTCTCACGTCCTGCTGTTTTGTCTGCATTGCATTTCTCTTCCTCGCACGGCAGAAACGCAGACACGTGTGAAGAGTGTAAGGAGATAAACACGCTCTGAGCTCCCGAGCACGCGGGTCAGTTCCCCCCATCGCTCGCGCCTGTCAGAGGGGAAACGCGCTGACGCTGACGGACCGAAACGGCCCAGCAATCCCATTTGGCCCAGCGTCCATCATTTCCTCCTGTCTCGCCTCCTATTCATCTGGCTGTAATGGAGCGCTGAGTGATTGGGGGGACGGCCTGCGCCGAGCGGGATTGCTTTCTATCTGCCGCCTAGTCGGAGAGCAGGATCTCTCGGAGGGTCTGCGCGCACTCCGAATTGCTTTCACATGCTAATAAAGCGCTTCAGATGTGCAGGGCTTAGGGATCCTTCTATCCATCCGCCCTTTAGCGCGGACGTTTTCCGAAGGATCGAGCTCTGTTTGGCGTCAGGAAGGAACGACGAATCCTGCCTGTCCCAGCTCTAACACGCGCGTCAAGAAATTGTCCCGGTGTCATAATCAGACATTTTGAGACGGTGATAAGGCGAAAGGAAATATCCGTGACGTGAATCTTCAAACAAAATAAGACTCGTCCTTAAAATCTCGTACACTGCGAGCGTTTTTTCACGCCGCTGAAAGACCGAGCGGCTGTGAGGAAAGACGACGGCGTCGTTCTGTACCAAACACTAATAATAATAATAATAATAATAATCTGATAAGCGTGACGGTGCGGGTAAGTAAATGAAAACGGCTCCGTGATGTATGCGATAGGATATGAACGTGTCGTGCACTGAGAAAGCAGGCGACAGAATTGCAGACTCGTATTTCATGTTTACGCATTTAAATACCAACTCTTTAAATAATCCGGACGGATTTGCAGTCTTTATTTTTTCGCAGGCGCGTTAGTCGTTTCTGGACGCAGACCAGGTGAGTGCTGGACTATTTATAACCGCATTACTCAGGCTCCTGATTCAGCATTCCGGCTCCGTTAGTGCACTCACACACCGAGCAGGTGGTCCGGCGCGCTCCCGCTGCTCCGGAATAATAATTTCATTAAGGAACCTTCGTCAGGGCCTTTCTGTCGTTCCATTCCGAGGTTGTGTTCACAGAACATGAGCGTGGGGTTCACCAGATCAGGAGGAATGTCAGGAGATACAAAATACACCAATACACACAAGCTGATTAAGCTTATAGCTGTATTAGCCTCAACGCTCCAGAGCAAATCTAAAGGAACCGCAGAACCCGAAAACGCCACGACGAACTGCTCAGTACATCAATACAACACGCCACGACGTACTGCCTTGGTGTAAAGGCGGACGTTTTATTTTCGTCCGAAATCCACCTTTGACGAGGTGTGTAAAGTAGCGGTTGAGCCGGAGTTCAGCTGGATCCTGAAGGCGAAATCTGATCCTAAGCCATCTCATCGCTCACTCTGACGAGAGCGGTTAATACGCTCGCCTCCTCCCGGCCACGGAGCAATTTCAGCAGCATTTTACATCAAATATTCATAAACCACTTTCACGTCTTGACACAAGAACAAATCCGTGGCTGCAGCTCGGAGTCGTAAAACTTATTTCCAATTCATTTAACCAGGACATTCCGCATGACACGAGCAAACTCGAGTCGGACAAACGGAGAGCGTGTACGTGGACACGTTCTCAAAAGGGTTGAGTTAACGATAAGCGCCGTCTCTGATTGAGACGCGTCCTCCGTGTTGACAAACGTGTTGACTTTAAGGAGATGATGTTATTAATAAATTAAAAGTATTTATGTATTTAACGTTGCTCTCGAATAGTTCTTTTTTGAGTGTATTTACATCCAAAACATAAAGATATACATTTCAGCGTATTGTTGTCACGTCAAACTGTTAAGACACGGCGGCGTTGAACTTAACGCCGCGCCTCGCTCGGGTATGACTGGGACACGCCCATGTTTTAGACAAACCCCCCCCCCCCCCCTTTCCTATATGCAACTGAAAACCGATGCGTGTCATTTCAGTGTTAAATCCTCGCCGCGCACTCTGAATACAAAACGTTGTTTGGTCGTGATGTTAGCGGCGCCGCATCCCAAACATTAGCCGTCGGCTCCCCCCCAGGCTGCTGGCAGTGTTTCACTCCATCCTCTCGGTCCTCGCAGCGGGCTCGTCTGGCCCAGACCCAAACACACCATTAGCAGAGCAGAGAAGAAAGCGATCGCTCATCTTGGGAACAAACGAAAGTGTGTGTGCGTGAGGCAAAGCGAAGAGTCGGATGGAGCACAGAGACGGAGGGAATCGTTTTTACGTTAATTGATAGCTTCTTCGCGCGTTAAACCGACGAGTGTTATTATAAATCTCTTCTGTGAAGTTTATAGACGACGATTATTCCTCCAATCACGCAGCATTAACCACGAGCAGGACTATACCTGCAGCCCGGTCTCATCTCCCTTCCATCAGAACCACGTTAGTAAAACGTCCAAACGACGGAACGTGAACAATTAATTCCAGAAACAACGCTGTAGAGTGCGGCGTGAGAGTTAGTGTTTACGTTACCGTTAAAAAAAACTGGAACGCAGTGATCGGTTATCGGCAAAAATCCACACCCATAGTTTTGCCATTATGAAGTATGAGAGCGCCCTCTGGAGGCAACATAAAAACTATCGCAGACTAATTTTATTATTTGAAGTGTTTTTTTTTTATTTGGACGTCTCGATAATTGTTTGTTATTTACAGCGTTAATTTTTGGTTCGGTTTGGATAGATATCTTTTATTTACTTTAATATTCCATTCATTAATCATTATATATTTATTTCATTTTTACAACGTACTTTTTTTACTAGAGTATTTTCTCAGTGCGGTCGGTACTGTTTATATTTTACTTTGAGTGTCAAGTTTTAAGTGTTAATTCTCCCACACTGTACGTCAATACACGAATAAAATACAGATTGTTCTAAACACAATTCCTTCCACGTCCCCGCTGTGATTGATTCGTCTGCTTGTCTCCGTCTCCGTCCCTCTCCGTCCTGCTGCACGGCGGTTTATCGGAAGAACGCGGCTGTAAAGGCGGCTAACGTGTCACCGCCTCCATTTGACTAACATTCCTCTAATTGCTGACTAACGCGGATGTTAATTCCACTTTATTCTCCTATGACATCTTACTGTACAACAGCCCATTATTAAACACGGCGTTTTAATCCATTAAACGCTAATATGCGCAGAGTAACGTATTTAAAGTGCGACCGTGCATGAATATGCATAAGTATGCAAATTCGGATACGCAAATTCAAAACTCGTTAACACAAGCGTCCTCGGATTTCTCATCCGGCCGACCGTACGCATTACGCTACCACGACAACCAGCCGCACTGCTCACCAATAACGTTATGTAAGATAACTAATTTGCATATCAGATACGATAGGTTATTGTGCGACATCACAAAAAAATGTGTTTATATGTAAGCCCCGCCCCCGAATCAGAGAAAGCTTTTTTTTTATTAAAAAAAAGTCGAGTTTAGTGATAAAAATCAGCATACAAGAGGAGTTTATACACACACACACACACATACTGTACACACATTATGTCATCTACTTCACACAGAGGAGTGGGGGATTTACTGTAAATCCCTACAGACCCATTCTTATTCCAAATACGGTGTTCTGTGAGTGTGTGTGTGTGTGTGTGTGTGTGTGTGTGTCAGAGACAGACAGGAAACAGGGCTGGACCCCCCATGCGGTGGAGGATGCAATTATTTACCCCTGGTGTCTACTGAGTGGACGCAGAGGAGACAGAGACAAAGAGAAAGTGAGACAGGAGCATGAGAGAGAGAGAGAGACAGAAAAATGAGACAGAAGGAGGAAACCGAGATAGGGACAGGAAATGTGAGAAAACCACAGAGAAAGATGAACAGAAAGGAGACAGACAGAACAGCCTTGTGTGTGTGTGTGTGTGTGTGTGTGTATGTGTGTGTCCTCCATCAATCACAGATTCAGGAGCTTGTTTCTGATTGGCTGCCTTCATCACCATTACGTTTAAACTTGTCTACCAGTGTGAGTCCAGTGTGCTGGTTTTTTCTCTATGTGCACAGTCCTTATAGTTTTTTTGGAAATTAAGTGTGTGTGCGTGTGTGTGTGTGTGTGTGTGTGTGGGGGGGGGGGTTTCTATGTGCAGGCTCTGTTAAAGATGGACTGTCAGGGTTTGGTGGTGCGTCTCTTGCTGGATTTCGTGCTCTTGACGACGGCGGTGGAAGTGGCTCCTCGCTGGAGGGAACTGGCCGAGAAGCTCTCTCGCGTCTCCAAGCAGCAGATGGACGACTACGAAGCTCCACACAGAGACCGAAACGGAGCGATGGATGCCGAGGTGAGCGAACACACTCCTCGCATGTTCTATGTATACCGTGTAGAAACGAGTCAGTTCCTGTAAACAGTAGTTCCCTCTTTATTCTCTCTCTCTCTCTCGCTCTCTCGACGTTAATGTCCTGAAGATGTCGGAAAACGTAAAAGTTACAGCTTTAATCAGCACCTACTGCCCGGTCAGAATGTAGCACTGAACAGCGCGCTCTGTGTGTCCAATCACAGGCCATGTGGAAACCAGCGTACGACTTCCTGCTGACGTGGGCGGCTCAGATCGGCGACAGCTACCGCGACGTGATCCAGGAGCTCCAGCTGGGTCTGGACCGCATGAAGAACCCCATCACCAAGCGCTGGAAACATCTCACAGGCACACTCGTCCTCGTCAACTGCCTCGACATGCTACGGAGCTCCGCCTTCAGCCCCGCCTCCCATGACGATTTCGCTATCTAGAGCGCGGCGTGGTGCCGATCATCTCTTATTACGGACTGTCCTGCATGTTTTACCTCAGTAGGACCCGTGACGGATCGGACTGTTTTCTCCTCACAGTCTGACCTTTGACCTCTTCTGTCCGTCTCTCCGTCGCAGTTTGAATGAAACGCGCGGAGCCGAAAACACTCTCGCCGGTTCGCTCTCGTTGTTTTTAGCCAGCGCGTTTACTTTTTTATACACTTTTTAGACTCCGCTGTAAATTATTTCCCAAAAATAAAACACATCACGTAACGTCTACTAACACGGCACCTCGCCCCTTTATCTCATCACGTGAAGGTTATCGTAAAGCGTTTTGTCCTTTCAAGCATCCTGTCTGCTCTGCTTATTATTATTATTATTATTATTATTATTATTATTATTATTACTGTTATTAAGACAAACGGACAATCAGATAGAAATGTAGAAATGATGCTAGGATTGCACTCGTTGTGAATTAGCGAGTCGTCTGGATTTTACGTGTGCGTGTGTGTGTGTGTGTGTGTGTGTGTGTGTTATGTGTCTTTTTAAAAATGTCAGTGTCACACGTTGTTTCCAAAAGTGATCAGTTGTTGGAATTGTCGTAAAATGTTTTGTTTCGTTTGTTTCATCTTCTTCGATGAGGCTGAGGCTACTCACGGTAAACTGTCTCTCTAATGACAATTGCCGTCCAAAACCGCTGAAACTCCGCCCACAGTCCGAGCTACAGTCATTCCGCACTCGTTAAGGTAGCCTGGCGATGTTTCCTCTCCGCTCTATGAGGTGTATGAGGCGTTTGGACGGTAAAACGCGTAGAATCCTTCGCAGTTACTGTTATTTTTATGGTGTTTTTACCGTTTCGCGATTGACCATTTCTAAAAAAAAAAAAAACAAAAAAAAAAACCTGTCATGTCGCTACGTCGTGCGTGCTTTTTTTTTACGTGAATCTGATTTTACATGAATCAACTCGAAACGTTCTTTGTTTTTGTTTTTTTTGCTGGGACAGAAAGCGAGAGTGCCCAGTTGAGAACACGTGAGATTCTGGGGAAGAGGGGGCGGGGCTTCCAATACTCACGTACTCCGACATTAAAGCGCAGTGTAATCGCGTCAGAAGTAAACAGTACTGGATATTGTGACGGCGTAAGAAAAAAAACAATTAAACCATCGCACTAGCACCTGAACTTCTCTTGGCCTGTTTCTCATTGTTAAACCTGACACAGTGCATTATGGGTAATAGGCTCTCGTTCACGTCATGTTCGAACCAAATTGTCCAAGAACACTACCGAGCGATCGATCGTACCGTGAAGGAAAACTGATAAAGTGCTTCTGTCATTGCCAAATACTGATCCGTGTTAAGTGTTAAGTGTTCAGTTGCAGTATTATTCACGACCCAGCTCTTCCTGCTATTATTCCCTTCCTTTGTCCTGTTTTTTTTAATACTTGAACGTTTCTACGTGTTGCTCCGCGTGTTGCTCATGAACCCGTGTTGTTGTTTTTCAGTGTGCAGTGTTAAGCTCCACATGCTTCACTTCGCACTCGTCTGCTGAGTCGATCCGATCCGATCCGATCCGATCCTCACTTCCGTCCCCTTTAACAGACGAACTGTGGGAAACTGTAGGCTCTCTCACCCACGTGTTTAAAGACGTGCTGCGTGTACGTTTCCTTCGAATCGAGTCAATAAATGCGCCGTCGCTTTGGAAAACCTTCATGTGTTTCTGGATTTATTTTCCCTCACGTCGCTCTGTGCCAACCAGGTGGAGCGGAAGGAAACCGATGACATCATCGAGATGCCACGAATAAAGACGTGGCATATCGTGACACGTTTTTGCCTGCTTTCTACCAGCTCGCAGGAATTCACAGGTCACCTACTAGAGATAGCGAGCACATCTTCCGCGTCCTTTCCCCTTCAGTGAACCAGCTGGGGCTTCCTTATCGCCATAGCAACAGGATTAGAAGTACTACAGCTAAACTGTAAGTGTTAGCATTTAATCTGCGTCACTGAGTCACTTAATTTTTGTCCTGTGCAATGTTTTAAAAGTTACAGGATTGTCAGTGTGAAGCTACAAATATATATATATATATATATATATAAAATGAATAACTGTAATTCATAATAATAATGTTATTAATGTAGTTCTTTCATTTCCCGGAGCTCAGACGCTGGAGGAGGACGTACACCGGTCGTCTCGTCCTGTTTTTCTTCCCCCCGTTTCTCCTTCGCACTGGTGAGACACTTCAGCAGTAACGGACATCACGTTAGTGACATCATAAGTTCTCCGTTGCCGAGGCAACGGTGACTCGAGGACACTTGACGAAACTCATCCGCGGTCTGAAATTAAGAACCCTGTAGAGTGAACATGTTTTAAACATCAACCCTTACAGCTCCTCCTACAGCTTCAGAAACACTGATCAGACACACATACACACACACACACACACACACACACGCTCGCTCTCTTTCTTTCGATGATTTATGCACCATGCTGACATTTTTTTTATATTTCTACGTTTATTCCTAAAGCTCGCTGTAGTTACTTTCTGGAATCTTCTACACACACAAATGTGAAATCTCGACTGCGTAAATATTGGCACCTTCATTTATTTATTTATTTATTTTTAACTCGTGCGACCAGAAAACGTCAGTTATTTAGCTAATACAAAAGACAAGAAAAAAAAAAAAGAAGTCTAGCTACAGTGTGTTGAATAAAAACATGATTATGAGTCACGGGAGAAATAAGCGGGGAATAAAAAAACACACGCGTGCTGTTACAGGGGAAAACTCCTCACTTATTCTCGCCATACAAACACTGTGTTTAAGAATATTTATAGCGCATTAAGAAAGGGGGCACAGACTTTTGCATTTAATTACGTGTGTGAATACTAATGATCTAAAGAAGAGATCTGCAGTCAGTCGACATTTCAGTCTTGTCTCACACACCTGAGATCACACACACACACACACACACACACACACACACAGTGTGAAATGCAGTGAACTCAGCAGGGGCACAGTTTCCTCCATTACACTGATTTATTCGGCCCAGATAGAGACAGACAGAATGGTGTGTGTGTGTGTGTGTGTGTGTGAGTGTGAGTGTGCGTGTGTGTGTGTTAATCAGTTCATCAGGTTTTTGCTGCCCAGCAGATTCAGAGGAATTGAGCGATCATTTGTGAGGCACTTAGTCCTGAATCACTAATCACACACACACACACACACACACACACACACACACGATTAATAACACCAATAAAGTAAATTTTCAGGGCACTAAACGAGTCGATTAATCTCTGAGTTTGTTGAGGTTATTGGCAGGAAGAAAATAGTCAGCAAGTGTGTGAGAGAGAGAGAGAGAGAGAAGGGGAAAGAAGACAGAAGGAAAAGAGGAAGAAGATAAAGACAGAAAAATGGAAAAGTCACAGAAGGTGAGAGAAAGGAGAGAGAGAGAGAGAGAAAAAAAAGAGGAAGACAGAAGGAGAGATAGAGAGAAAAGAGGAAGACAGAAGGAGAGATAGAGAGAAAAGAGGAAGACAGAAGGAGAGATAGAGAGAAAAGAGGAAGACAGAAGGAGAGATAGAGAGAAAAGAGGAAGACAGAAGGAGAGATAGAGAGAAAAAAGAGGAAGACAGAAGGAGAGATAGAGAGAAAAGAGGAAGACAAGGAGAGATAGAGAGAAAAGAGGAAGACAAGGAGAGATAGAGAGAAAAGAGGAAGACAGAAGGAGAGATAGAGAGAAAAGAGGAAGACAGAAGGAGAGATAGAGAGAAAAGAGGAAGACAAGGAGAGATAGAGAGAAAAGAGGAAGACAGAAGGAGAGATAGAGAGAAAAGAGGAAGACAGAAGGAGAGCGAGAGAAAAAAGAGGAAGACAGAAGGAGAGATAGAGAGAAAAGAGGAAGACAGAAGGAGAGATAGAGAGAAAAGAGGAAGACAGAAGGAGAGATAGAGAGAAAAGAGGAAGACAGAAGGAGAGTGAGAGAAAAAAGAGGAAGACAGAAGGAGAGATAGAGAGAAAAGAGGAAGACAGAAGGAGAGATAGAGAGAAAAGAGGATGACAGAAGGAGAGATAGAGAGAAAAAAGAGGAAGACAGAAGGAGAGATAGAGAGAAAAGAGGAAGACAGAAGGAGAGATAGAGAGAAAAGAGGAAGACAGAAGGAGAGCGAGAGAGAAAAGAGGAAGACAGAAGGAGAGATAGAGAAAAAAGAGGAAGTCAAGGAGAGATAGAGAGAAAAGAGGAAGACAGAAGGAGAGATAGAGAGAAAAGAGGAAGACAGAAGGAGAGATAGAGAAAAAAGAGGAAGTCAAGGAGAGATAGAGAGAAAAGAGGAAGACAGAAGGAGAGATAGAGAGAAAAGAGGAAGACAGAAGGAGAGCGAGAGAAAAAAGAGGAAGACAGGAGACAGAGGAATGGAAGAGTGACGGAAGGAAAGAGGCTGAACGAGGAAGGAAGACAGAGAGACAGAAAAAAGAGGGAGGAAAAAAGAAGAGAGAGAGACAGAACTCCATGTGCACTTTGCAGGTGCTGAAAAACATATCGCTGCTCAGAACTCCTCAAATGACACACACACTTACAGCAAATGTGTGTGTGTGTGTGTGTGTGTGTGTGTGTGTGTGTGTGTGTGTGTGTGTGTGTGTGTGTGTGTGTGTGTGTGTGCTCAATAAGAAGCTATTCCAGTCACTCCAGGTGTCTTGTCTCCTGCTCCTTACACACTTCACTCTCTCTGAACCAAGTGTGTGTGTGTGTGTGTTGCATGTGGTGAAGAGTGATGGAGTGTGTTTGGGGTTTAATAGCGGCAGGAAAAAAAATTATCACTTGTTAGTCCACACACACACACACACACACACACACACACCTTCCTTCCTGTTTCCTTCCATCTTCACAAGCAGCAGAATCGCTGGAACGTTGCCTTTTGTTTACTTGTTTATCTCCAGTCTTCCTTCCTCCTCGAGCTCTTCGTAATGTGAGCGTAGAGATTTCAAACACACCACGAGGCGTTCTTCTCATCATCATCATCATCATCATCACCATCATCATCATCTCCAGTGCTATTAAACAATCTCTACATAATCACTTCACAATTTAACATTCTCATGATCTTCAGTGAGTGCCGTGTCCTGGTCAGGAAGCCGGATATAGAGTTTATCCCGGGAATACTTGCTGTGAGGCAGGAATACACCCTGGATGTTACACCAAACACACGTTCACACACTCGTCCACACTTGTCACAGCCAACCCTCCTACCCGCACACTTGTGGGAGGAAACCAGAGAACCCAGAGGAAACCTACACACAGTAACTCGAGCTCAGGAACCAACCTGGAACCCTGGTGCTGTGAGAACACGCTACACACTGCCATGTTTATTCTCTCTCAGTTTTCCTCCAGCGCTCATCTACACTACACGCTGTTACGCTGCTCAACGCTGCCATCTTGTGGCTAAACACCGACATTACACTTAACATCCAGTAAAAGATTTCATCCTCAAACACTTGTGTTGGTTTCAAGTGATATTAAAGCTGAATCCCTTCGTGTTAGGTGTGTGTGTAAAGGTGTGTGAATCTCTTACAGTGTTCAAGAACATGTACACGTACACACAGATTTCTAAAAATGTGTGTGAAAGTGCGTAATTGTATAAAATATGTGTTATTATTATAAACAGTCTAAAATACATCATTTTAATATGCAATATAAATAAGAGAGATAAGATAGATGAATCAGTCACACACTGTTAACGATGTTAATCGATGATGATGATGATGATGAGCAGCTGATCTTTGTGGGTATCCTCATTAGTGCTGATTGAGTGCATTAGGTTTCCATACGTGACTGTACTCCAGTAAGTGAACAAGGGTTTCAGGTTACTAAGCGTACCAGTTCCCTCGTGCCCTATTGTCCTGGTTTCCTAGCACTGTAGTTTGGGATTTCCCGAATGTCCCAGTTCCCAACTGTTCTAGCTTCCTAGTCAATAAGCGTCGCAGTTTCGTCGACTTGTTTTTATTAGCTCACTAGTGGCCTTGTTTCTTCATTCCCTCGGTCCCTACAGAACACTGCTTTTCAGCTAATGTCCTCATTTCTTACCCTTTACTTTCTTTCCAGGTACTTTCGTATTCTAGTTGTTCAATAACGCAGCGTCATGATTCCCCAACGTCCCGTTTTCCTCGTTATCTGGTGATTTCTTGGTAATTTAATACTGTAATTCAGTGTCCTAACGTGTCCTAACGTTCTAGCTCCTCGGTAATCTGCTTCCTCGGTTCCTTGATGTCCTAATCTCTTCACTTTATTGAAATATCCAGTTCAGGTCCACTAAACATAAAACTCCAGAACTAACTGATGATGACTTTTCTGTTGCTCTTCTCGGGATCCCAGTCCAGTCTTTAAACCTTCTTCTAAACCGTCTTTCATAAAACTCTCCTCTGTCTGAGCAAATATGTCTCGCTCTGTGGTTAGTCCCGGGGCTGATGGGTTCCCGATGAGCCAAATTGTCGATAGAAATGTGTATGATTGAATGAATTGCTATAGTTGTTTACTTTACTGTGTCCATGTCCCCATGTCTCACCGTCTAGTCTCCTCGCTTTCTACTTAGCACCATAGTTCCCCAGTCTCCTTTGTTTCTGGCTTCCGGCTGAAGGTGTTCTGTGGTATCTGGCACCAACACAAGCAAGTCCTGTAAGTTGCGAGGTGGGGCCTCCATGGATCAGACTGGAGACTCATTTCTCCAGTGTCCTGGACCCCTAATGTCCTACTAATTGTGAATAAGTACGTTATGAATAATCAACGTTGACTACGATTACATGGACAGCAGTAATCTAATTATCGACCTTATTCTGAATAAGACATTCTGATTAAGGTGTTTACATGAGTCGCTTTTAGAATATTTTACATGTTATAGAACATAGTTCAATTAACAGCACGCGTCGTTACGTCCCCACGCCACGCCATCCGACGTTCCCTGCAGAATTTCACGTATGGATGTACGTTATGGAACCGTATACAGTTTCATTTTTAATTTTACGAAAGCTTCGAGTGCGGTTAATTAGTTGTCGCGCTATACGTGCGGATAGACGACTGTTTGAAGCTGTGGGCTGTGTCCCAAACTGCGTAATCACCTAACTACATGTATTTCGCCTACTACACAGCAGGTAAGGACGCGGTTTGGGACGCAGCCGTGCTCTCTTGTTTGTCGTCAAACGGTGTGTACGTGTCCTGTCTCTAAATGCGGTGAAAACTCCCACATGGCGTTAATAATGGGATTAAGGTGTGTACATGTCTGTAATGCACTTCGATAATGCGACTAAAACAGGAATACTCCACACGTCTTAATTCCATTCTTTCTGTATGACTTTAGTCAGATTAAGGTCATCAATAATCTCTGTTTACATGCTAGTTTCTTAATCAGAGTATCATCTTAATCGGGTTAATATCGGATTATTGTTGTCCATGTAAACGCACTGAATGTACGTACAGGGGACATGCTGAAATATCCATTATTTTAAGATTACTGCCCCCTCGTGGCCACGCCTGCGGCGTGCAAACTAACAACGCACAGTGGGACGATCCGTTTCTATAGAAACACGTGCAATTCAAATTCAAATTTATGCGCATGCGTGTGCTGCACAACGAGATAAATAAATGTTTCTCTCTCTCTCTCTCTCTCTCGCGCGCGCGCGCGCGCACACACACACACACACACACACACACACTGTTCAGTGGTCCAATCAGAGCTTTATTATAGGCGGTTTACGATGAAAGCGTCATCGTTTGTGGGCGGGGTTTCGGGACAACCTGCAAAACACATAGGCAGGTTTGTACCGGTCAGTTCAGCTCGCGGATGCAGGAGACACAGGAAACGCGCGCGCTGTCCACACCGGACCGAGATTAAAGTAGAAGGTTGATTTATTTTCCTTCACGCGGACGCGGAGGTGTGACTGCGGGATGTGCGCGCGAGTCTGTTGTGCGCGGGATCACGTGTGCACGCGGGAGAAAAACACTGATCCACCTCCATGTCACCGCACCGGCTTTGGTGAGCTTTAATGTGCGACACTTTTATATAATGATCCAGTTCAGTCTGATGTAAACCGAGTAAGAGCTTTCTGAAATGGTAAAAAAATAAATAAATAAATCTGCACGTGTAGGTAAATATGAGTGCTGGCAGTTTTGTAGCACGAGGAGCTTTATAAGAAAATAAAGCAACAAACCATGATGTAAGAAAACACGAGCAATGAAGCAGAGAAGGATCTCGCACCTTTGGCTTTGGTGTCCATTACGACTTCCACTTTTCTCTCCTTCTGACCTTCTGACGATCAAACCGCTGCGGACTCGTCTTCATCTTCGACTCTGAGGCCTTTCGCTCGTTTCTCCACGTGCGCTCCGTAAACACGGCATGGGGAACGGATTGTCCACGGTGGGACCGTTCCAGTCGCTACACGTGGTGATGCTCGGGCTGGACTCGGCAGGAAAGACCACGGTTCTGTACCGCCTCAAGTTCGACGAGTTCGTGAACACGGTTCCGACCATCGGCTTTAACGCCGAGCGCGTACGTGTGAACAACGGCGCCGCGCGGGGGATCAGCTGCCACGTGTGGGACGTGGGCGGCCAGGAGAAGCTGCGTCCGCTCTGGAAGTCGTACAGCCGCTGCACGGACGGCATCGTGTACGTGGTGGACTCGGTGGACGCCGAGCGGCTGGACGAAGCCAAGGCTGAGCTTCACAAGGTGGCACGACTCACCGAGAACCAGGGAGCGCCTCTGCTCGTCATCGCCAACAAGCAGGACCTGCCCGGCTCCCTGCCTGCCGCCGACATCGAGAAGAGGCTGGGGCTGCGAGAGCTCGGACCCTCCACCGCGTACCACGTGCAGCCCGCCTGCGCCATCATCGGTGAGGGGCTGCACGAGGGCATGGACAAGCTGTACGACATGATCGCCAAGCGCAGGAAGGCTCTGAAACAGAAGAAAAAACGATAAACCCCTTTCACATTTACTTTCATATCTGACTGCAGTTTTTTAATATATACTTGCATCTATAAATGTAAGCGTGTTTATATATAACTAACCAAATAAGAGCTTCACATAGGATTCATTTCAGGTGCAAAAAAACAACAGCTGCTGCTGGAATTCTGCTGTGTAAGAAAGATAACGCATGATAACGTCTTATTACGATTCATAAATCACATACTAACGTAAACAAACCAAACCGAATTTGCACATGCCAAAAAAAATCACAGTGAAGAAGACGAAAAAAGCGAAGATGATAATCCAGGGAATTGAACGGATTGTGATGACAGGATTCTGGAAAAGTACAGAATATAAAAGCACTCGGTTCCAGACCTGACCTTCAGAATCGCTCGTCAAAGTCCCCAAGACGCTGAGATTATAATTCTTCAACGTTATAATGATATTAAAGGGCGGGGCAATAAGGGCGGGGCAGTACGACTATATAATACCGCTATTGTGATAGCGATGTCACGACACGCCTTTTTCCCAGAGATGTCGCGTGTAACAGATAGAAATTTCGAGGAGGTGTTAAATTTGTACTTTTTAAATTTGTATCTTTAAAACCCTGTAAACATTTGATAAGAGTTTTTATATCTTCCCCTTCATTTTTAGGTGGTTTTTTTTTTTTCGTATCGTTTTTGTAGGACATCAAATTAAAGGACTTCACGTGTGTTCTCTTCATGAAAAGTTCAGGAATTAAAAAAACAAACAAACAAACAAAAAAGACCTTCAAGAAGCAGCCAGAACATTATTGTATTATAAGTTTAAATCTAATAATAATAATAATAATACAAATAAAAACTAGCAAGAAAACCGAAAACAAAAAGTCTGGAGAGTTTTAAAACAGATAAGTGTGTGTGTGTACGTGTATATATATATATATATATATATATATATATATATTTAACTCTTTTTTGACTGTATAAATTGGTCCGATGATAAAAATAACAGAACTACAGACTAATGAATATTTCAGTGAGTGCGTATAAGTATATTATCAGACACAGTTTTATATCGCAATCGCAAAATAGACTGTGTTTAGCGCCTGAAAGTCCTGATTACTCTTCTGAGTAAGAAAGAATGTGTAATAAGGAAGACGTGGGCTAATGATAATAATGATGATAATAATAATAATAATGATAATAATGATGATAATAATAATAATGCCGCAAATCTTGAAACATGGTTTAAAGATCCGGATAATTAACTGTAGCACCTCTATCTATAATGAACTGAAGAACAAGTTTGTCTCGCGCACAAAGCTGCTGCTGTGTCAGGCGAGAACAATTCCATGTTCCTATGATTATATAATATAATATAATATTTCATTTCATTTTGCAGGAAGAAACACCACTAATCGGAGACGTGAAAGAAAAACAGGCTGGCTCCTGTTGTGTAGCTGCTTCACCTGTTTCTCTATAAACTTAGCTTTTATATGATTCCCACTGACGCATAGATACAACAGGGAAAGGTAAACAGAGCACTGTTTTTCAAGCCCTATTTGGACGGGATTGATTTCTCGGTAAGACGTGTGTAACATGTTTACTCTTTACCCGTACCCTTCTGCGCCGGTTAAACGAACTGCTACGGCTTCGTTTTCCCTGCGAGCGTGACCGATCGCATGCCGACACGTCAGAGGTTGTAATGCCGAGCATATGATCGCTTACAGGTTGGTTTGTTTATTTATTTATTTATTTGTCAGCGACGTAAAGTGGTTTAATTTCCGTCGCTGTCGTTAGAAAAGCTCCGTTAATCCATCTGCGCTCTTCTGATCGAGTGGATTTAGATTATTATTTCTTTTCTCCCGCTAATGGTCTGCTAACGTGGACAGAAAGCGCTACGACGCTTAGCAAGGAAATTGCTGACAAACGGTGGAATTACACAAGTCCAACTTAATCCCGTCCACGTAGGGCTTTAGATAAAAGTTCAACGTTGATATTAGCACATGCCTTGTGCTTCTAATGCACTGTTTAATCTGTAATCTGAATTCTCAATAAATGAAATCAAACTAGTGAAGAATCGTGTGTGTGTGTGTGTGTGTGTGTGTGTGTGTGTGGAGTCAGTAATGAGCTTGGTGTGATTTACATTGGATATTATTAACATGTCACACTTGTTGCGTAATTAGCTAAACCGCTTTAAGCCTGTGTAATCCCACAGACACTTCTGATATTTGACTTTTTGGGACTATTGGGCTAAAATAAGCTAATGAGCTAACACGCTAGGATAATTATCACCCGACCTCTCGCTGATCCCTCTTCCTTTCATTCTCTCGGAGACCGGCCTATTTTCGGCACAGCGGGTAATAAAACATTTCTATATCAGACTTATAGAATTAACGCTGCACCCCGAAGAGGAGCTGGACCAAGGTCAGTGCTTACAAGCGTTATGCTAACAAGCGTTCATGCTAAGTGTAGTTCTAATGCAATTTTAAAAATACAAAAGTGTGTGGGGTTTTTTTTACTGTGTTTTACCGGCACATCTGAGGGAAATGTTGATGTTCCTGATCGTTCTATTTCAGGAGTGAAACGTAGAACACGAAGGTACGAAGACTCCAAATGTAAAGCTGAGAGAAAATGAAATAATCTTTTTAATATATCATTAATAATCTCGGCTGTAGATGTTTCCTCCACAGAACGAAATGCTGTCCTGGCCCAGTCGCAGTAAAACAGGCCCAACCCACCATACGATACCACCACCATCATGCTTCACAGATGGGATAAGGTTCTTACACTGGAATACCGTGTTTAGGTGTTCACATACTTTTGCCACTCACAAATATGTAATATTGGATCATTTTCCCTCAGTGAATAAATGACCGGGTATAATATTTTTGTCTCATTTGTTTAATTGGGTTCTCTTTATCTACTTTTAGGATGTTTTTGGTCATATTTCTGCAGAACATTCTAAAGGGTGCACAAACTTTCAAGCACCACTGTAGGGACACATATGGCCAAATGTATGAATAGTGTGTGTATAGTAGTCATGGCACACACACACATGCACAGGTCATCTCTGATGGAAATACTGACAAGGAGAGGAATGTAATGTGTGTGTGTGTGTGTGTGTGTGTGTGTGTGTGTGTGTGTGACATGTAGTTTGTACAATGGATATTATGAGTATCCTAAAGTTGTTATTACACACAGAGAGAGAAAGAGAAAGATACCTGGTTGCTAAGCAACTATCTGGAACGTTGCCAGCACTGAGAGCTTAGACACTCATCATGAATCTATGCTTGTGTGTGTGTGTGTGTGTGTGTGTGTGTGTCCTTAGGGAAGTGCTGTTCATATTTAACAAGCTTATACACACTCAGTTCAGACACTATCATTTCTCTTCTGACCTACATTCCACTTTCTCTCTCTGAGTAACGAAAAGTTTCTAGGTTACTCGGCTGCCTTTGATCTCACACACACACACATGCACTCATAGTGAAAAACTTCATCCAGTGTTCAATTCTGCCAGCGTGTAAAACAATTTCCTTTACAAAGTAAACTGCAGGTCACATCTTCACACAGAGATGAAAGAGAAGAAAGGCTGTAAAAAAAAGGGGGGGCAGAGCTAAAATATCACAAAGGAGAGATGGGGCGGGGTTATGGTGTACTTGAAAACAGATGTCTCTTTTAATGAAAAAGGGCAATAAGAGAGATGAGAGACACACACACACACAGAGAGAGAAAGACAGACAAAGAGAGAGCGATAAAGAGAGATGAGACGTCTAATTCTTATTAATGGCCTAATATGGGCATTGTGTGTAAGCTTCAGTTATTGTATATGTGAAGTTTTATTAGCTGTTGATACTATGTGTAAGTTATTGTGTATTTTTACTTGTTCTGAATCTTTTCTTAGTAATCCAGCAACACACCTGAGGTAAATGTTGATGTTCTGGATAATTCCGTCACTCTGTCGTTTACCTGATGTGAAAAACCTAACAGCTACATGCTAGCTAGCTAAATCAAGAACTAGCGCGGTGTCTGAAGCTATGGCTCATTCACTCTGTGGTCCCATAGTGATGGATGTGTGTGTCTATGTGTGATTGATGTGTTTGGGGAGTGTGTGATGGATGTGTTTGGGGTGTGTGACAGCTGTAATGATGAGAGCTGAGGGGAAGATCTCAGCAGGAGCGCCCTTATGCACACAGTGTGTATGTTTAGTTAATCCCTCTGCGCCCACAGGGAGACTTCTGTGTTGTTTAATAAGGCATCTGTGATCCATGTAGGAGATCAGACTTTTCTCTGATCATTCACTACGGGGTGTCTGTCTTTCTGTCTGTCTCTCTCACTCTCTCACACACACAGACTAAGACTAAGGTTATCTAAGATAATATATCCTGGTTGCCCTGACGACCGAAATCTGTTGTGCTTTTTTGATACGAGATCATAGAAATACGCATTTTCCTTCAGCGCCAACCTCTAAATATGTGCGTTAACCCGAGACATCGTTCTGAATTTAGTGTGTGGAATTGCGAAATGTACACATGAAGAAGTTTGGGGATTTCAGTTTCTAAGAAGGACACATGCATTGTGCCAACAAATCGGAGTCTGAGAGTCCAAGTCCAGTCCAATTTTCACAGAACTTGCATGCTGCGGTGATCAAGCGTCACTAGATTCCTTCATCGACCTCTCTACGCTCCAAAAGACCACAGGACACTTGTGGCAGCCATCTTGGGTTTGCACAGTTAAAAGCCAGTATAATCCTGGTTGAACTGAATAAAGGTTAAGGTCACTAATGTGTTAACAAGACTGCCAGCTAACCAGTTAATACATTTCTACAGTAAACAATGCAGGGTAAACACAAGGCACTATTTGGCTGTAGGTAATGAACCAGGAGTCTGATTGCATAGTGAGTTTGCAGTCTTTGATTTCATATTGTTTACATTTATTTGCTTGAGGACAGGAGTGAATAGAAAAGCCTGTTATTTATACTTTTAGTATCCACTCTCTGAACACGAAATGACTTGAAATACAAAGACAAAGCACCATCCAAACTATCCAAACTGCAGAGTACACACGGAGTTTATGTCAGTGTTTAAGCATCCTGTTTCTGATTAAACCGAGACAGGAGAACAGTAAAGACTGACCACATGCGGTGAAGCAGTAAAACCGCAGTGCACAGATGGCACAGTGAGAGGGACTCACTAGTTACTGCACGATTACACCGAAGCTAAAAAAAAAGAAAACCCATCGCTCTGCCTTATGATGACTATTTGAGTCGTTCCAGAAGTTTCCGTAAATTCACGTCCGTAAACTAGAATGAAACCATCAAGGCTGTATGTCCAAGAAGGTGCTTCACAACTTTGCCCATGTTCTACCATCATACATTTCATCTTCTCGCACTTCACCTTCCCCCCTTGCTGTCAGTACTCTCGGTCTTTTTTTCTCTTTTTTTTGAGCTCAGACATCTGCAGAAGCAAGCACCCGCAAATTTATATCTGAGAACATCTGGGTGGTCTTGTAAAAATGGTGCCGACGGAAAAACTGCACAGCTCAGAACTCTAACTTGTTCACCGAAGCTAACTTAGGAGCCCGATTTCAAAAAGTCAAGCCTTAGGTCTGTGATGTATCTTCCACTGGTCACTAAGATTAGTGGGAAAAAATTGTGTACTAAAGTATCTTTTGGCCCAAACAGACGATCAACACCCTAAAGCAGAGCTTACAGTTCAGTCTAAATTGAACCACTATCCTCAAACCTGTGTTTTAATATTTATCTGTAGTGATAAGTGGATGAGTGCCGGTCTAAATAATATTCAGTACAATCACGGTACATGTACAGTACGCAGTTTTGAACATTGGTGGGGTGACAATACTTGAATTATATTTCAAGAGATGTGGAATCCTACTATCTGTTTTTGGTCATTAATATCTAATCTTTCTTGGTGTAGATCATGTGATTTTTATCCAAAATGTATGCATATCTGTTGGTTTTTGCTCCAGAGAAGCAGCACCTGCACCTAGTACTTGCTGGAGAATCCAGCACAACTTTTCCCCTGCTTTGACTCCACCCTGTCTTATCACTTAGGTTCCACCTATCAGAACCCACATGTCTTTTTCCAGAAATTTGGAGTCACAAGAATCTAAACTCACCCCAGAATACAGGCACTCAAGCTCAAAGACTGTACCACCAGTGTGTTGGGGAACTAAACCTATCATCAGGAGAGAACCACAAACGGAGCCACACCTGAACACCAATCTACTAGGATGTTCTTTGATTCTTAAAGTTATTCAATTACTTCTAACACCTCACCCACAGAGTATGCAGACAGTGGAGTTTCTAAAGAAACAGTTTTAATGCCCACCATGGAGAGGATTTCATGTCTTTAGTAGCTACCTGAGGTACCTGTACCCAAAGCAAGGAATACGTGGTGAGAAAACACCATCATCTTGGTAACTGTGGAAAGGATTTCTAAACCATTTCATTTTGTGTCTCTATCCAAGCTATCCTCAACTTAAACTGCTGATATAATATAATACTACCTCATGTCCTCCATTTGCATGGTCTCCACGGGATATTTCTGAGTTGAAAGAATGTTTTGTACACCATTTTGGTGCATCTCTAATCATCTCTTATCAGTTTCACCATTAGTCCCTTGGACTGTCCGATAGGTCCATCCATCCATCTTCTATAGCGCTTTACCCTTATAGGGTGAAGCAAAATTCATAGACCGCATTAACAGTTCTCCACCACAACTCCCTGCGGTAGTCCAGTCTTTTGAGACAAATATTTGAATAACATTCTAACAACAGAGCCTGATATATTAGGATTTTCTCACAGGAAGTGATTTTCTTGCAGCGGAGTTAAAATTTGATGATTATCCTCAAAGTTTTGTTTTTACATTTATATGTAGTCATACATGTCTAAGTGCTGGTTCAATTGTACCAAATGATATTCACTAAAATTGTTGTATATGTATGATATGTAGGTTTGAACACTGATGCTGTGACAATACTTTTTAAATCTTTTTTTGTAGATTTACAAATCTGGGTTGACAAAAATGGTTTCATGTTGTATATATATATATATATATATATATATATATATATATATATATATATATATATATATATATATATATATATATGAAATACATTATTAAAGCACACGCTAAGAAAAACATGCTTGTAGTCATTTTATTATATGATTCTATATTTTGATTAAACAGCAAATTAAGTCATCACTACATCCTCTATCATTAACAGTTCTACAATATTAAAGCAAAGTTAAATCAAGCCAAAAGACCAAGTTCAGCACTTGTAGAGAGTGTTGATCCTCAGGATGTCGATGGCGGACAACTCATTTCTCTGTCCAATCTTCACTGAAGGATCAGGGATAGGAGTGATGGTGTCCTGACCGTTGATGGAGAAAGCTGTTTTCCCATAGTGCATCACGGAGGAGTAGTCGTACAGCGTGTTGAGGTTGTTGGTTTTCTGTAGGTTGAAATTAGACTGCATTTCTGGTTTGATGTTTTCCCAGTTGATGGTGACGTACTGATCACGGTCACTCCTAGTATGCTCGTGGTAGAAACCGAGCGCGTGGTTCAGCTCGTGCTCGACGATGCCGTAGTAAACACAACCCAACCTGTTGAGAGAGACCACCTGAGCACCACCTGTTCTGCCCAGATTAGAGTAGCATCTGATTGAAAAGAGAGAAGATTGACCATGTCACTGACATCAACATGTGGACACTGTGCAGTAAAAGCGAATTAAAAAAATGTCGAACTCCATTTACAGGTACAGGAAATGTTTCGTTGGTTCTCACCCGTCTTTGCTCTTGATGCTCAGGTAGTCAGTTTGATTTGTCCTGGGAACAAAACTAATGCAGGTTTTGCTGCGGAAGGTGGCCATGGCGTTGGCAATTACAGTCTTGTCAGAGGAAGCTGTAAAGAAAATGGCCAAAGCATTCATAAGAAATAAACAGAGACGTGTCATAATTGGACAATGTGAATAAGGAACTCTTTCACTTACAGAAAACACGGCTCAGTGTGAAAGGCACCTCCACTAAGCCATTTGAGGACTTCTTCCAAAAGCAGTTTTTGGTGGCGCAGACCAGAGCGTTCCTGCTTCTTGGCAAGAGTATGTCTCCCTCCAACAACAGTTCACTGGATCCTTCATACAGAGAAACAAAAAGGGATAAGGACAACAAAACCAATAAGCAGTAGGATAATGATGCTGGTGTAGTGCGGTTGAGATCAGCGAGTTATCAGACCGTTGTTGGTGGTGAGAATCTGTGTCGTGATGTCCACGTGCTGAGGTTGGTCGAGATGGAGAGCTTGAGAGAAGCCAAGCAGCAGGGCGAGAACGGAGAGAGACGCTCTGGACTCCATGATGCTTCAGGGTGTGGAGATGATCTGGATGCTCCTTCAGCGTAGCTCTGTGACTGCATACTGTCATACCTGGCTTTTTATACACACGGACAAATACAGAAACAACTTGGTGTGGTGTTCTGGGGATTAACGCTAGGCGTTAGTGTCCACTGTCTAATGTGTGGAACTAAAGGGAGGATCCTCTGCACTCAACACTTACTCTAATACCTTTCTGAATCAGAGCGGGAGTCGGGAGATTGTTTGGATATTCTGTACTAATGGATGGACCGTAGCTCTTAATGTTTGTTTATTGATATACTGTATGTCTCAGGCTTTATTTTAGGGAGGGACTTGTATATTTAAAGGTCTTACTGTTTAACCCAAGATAAACAGCCTGGGAATTCGACTATGTGTTTTTGGTCATTAATATCTGATCTTCGTTGATTTAACTCAGGCAATTTATATCCACATTTTTTGCTAGAAAGGCAGGCCCATATTCAAATCAGACTGAAGACCATTGCTCTATATTATCATTTCACATCAGATCCTGTCCTGCTTTGACTCCACTCTGTCTTATCGCCTAGGTTCCAGCTATCAGAATCCACGTCTTTTCCAGAAATTTGGAATCAAAACTGTCCCTAGAATAAAGTCACCCAAGTCCAAAGACTGTGCCACCAATTTGTTGGTAAACTAAACCTATCCTCAGGAGGGAACCACATGCACACACACAGAAATCCTATGGATTCTATGACCTGATATACACCAACACAAAGGTGTGTTTAATTCTTTAGAGCTTATATAGCATTGGTAAGCATTCTGAGTTGAAATGGTAAATGAGAAGATGGGTCAAATTCATCTAAACCAAATACGAAACTACACCATCTATTTTTCACTGGCAATTTAAATGTTTTTAGTTTAGAATGGTATTAAAATGAATTTTAATTATTTCCCATTTACTAAGATTTATGTTTGCATGCAATATTCTGTTATGGTCTAGGTTATGGTATTTTATACTGGAACCTTACAATACGATGTTTATTCTTCTACATTTGAACATAATGATATGTATAGATACTGCATTGCTTTTCCCTGATTATACTGACTAACTAATCTACACAAGTAGTAGTTTCTCTTTTCTCAACAGCATAGATCTTTTCATAAACAAAGAAATTCCAGTAACCACTTTTAATCATCACAGAAACAAGAGAATAATTCAGAGTTGTTGATGGTTTAGATTCATAAATCCAAATAGAGTGTTTAATACATTTTTTTCTATCATAGAAATAACTTATGTCAGTGGACCACTGGGAACAGGACAACGTTGGGCCAGATCTAATTACAACACAGCACAGTGGCACTGTGAAGAAAAGATTTATAAAGTTTGCATCTACTCCCGACTGCCGCTCTGATTCAGAAAGGTATTAGAGTAAGTGCTGAGTGCAGAGGATCCTCCCTTTAGTTCCACACATTAGACAGTGGACACTAACGCCTAGCGTTAATCCCCAGAACACCACACCAAGTTGTTTCTGTATTTGTCCGTGTGTATAAAAAGCCAGGTATGACAGTATGCAGTCACCGAGCTACGCTGAAGGAGCATCCAGATCATCTCCACACACTGAAGCATCATGGAGTCCAGAGCGTCTCTCTCCGTTCTCGCCCTGCTGCTTGGCTTCTCGCAAGCTCTCCATCTCCACCAACCTCAGCACGTGGACATCACGACACAGATTCTCACCACCAACAACGGTCTGATAACTCGCTGATCTCAACCGCACTACACCAGCATCATTATCCTACTGCTTATTGGTTTTGTTGTCCTTATCCCTTTTTGTTTCTCTGTATGAAGGATCCAGTGAACTGTTGTTGGAGGGAGACATACTCTTGCCAAGAAGCAGGAACGCTCTGGTCTGCGCCACCAAAAACTGCTTTTGGAAGAAGTCCTCAAATGGCTTAGTGGAGGTGCCTTTCACACTGAGCCGTGTTTTCTGTAAGTGAAAGAGTTCCTTATTCACATTGTCCAATTATGACACGTCTCTGTTTATTTCTTATGAATGCTTTGGCCATTTTCTTTACAGCTTCCTCTGACAAGACTGTAATTGCCAACGCCATGGCAACCTTCCGCAGCAAAACCTGCATTAGTTTTGTTCCCAGGACAAATCAAACTGACTACCTGAGCATCGAGAGCAAAGACGGGTGAGAACCAACGAAACATTTCCTGTACCTGTAAATGGAGTTCGACATTTTTTTAATTCGCTTTTACTGCACAGTGTCCACATGTTGATGTCAGTGACATGGTCAATCTTCTCTCTTTTCAATCAGATGCTACTCTGATATGGGCAGAACAGGTGGTGCTCAGGTGGTCTCTCTCAACAGGTTGGGTTGTGTTTACTACGGCATCGTCGAGCACGAGCTGAACCACGCGCTCGGTTTTCTACCACGAGCATACTAGGAGTGACCGTGATCAGTACGTCACCATCAACTGGGAAAACATCGACCCAGAAATGCAGTCTAATTTCAACCTACATAACACCAACAACCTCAACACGCAGTACGACTACTCCTCCGTGATGCACTATGGGAAAACAGCTTTCTCCATCAACGGTCAGGACACCATCACTCCTATCCCTGATCCTTCAGTGGATATTGGACAGAGAAATGAGTTGTCCGCCATCGACATCCTGAGGATCAACACTCTCTACAAGTGCTGAACTTGGTCTTTTGGCTTGATTTAACTTTGCTTTAATATTGTAGAACTGTTAATGATAGCGGACGTAGTGATGACTTAATTTACTGTGGAATCAAAATGTGGAATCATATAATAAAATGACTACAAGCATGTTTTTCTTAGCGTGTGCTTTAATAATGTATTTCACCTAAACAACGTGAAACCATTTCTGTCATCGCAGAATCACAAATCTCAAAAAGATGTATTGACATTTTCAGGAAACACACAAGTGCTGGTACTCATTGGTTCTATTAATCGTTTCAACCAAGTCAAAGACGTGATCCAAAAAACATGCAAAGGTCAGGGAATGTGCAAACACCAAAAAACAAGGGCAGACAAGAGAAAAAACATACATGAATAACAGGTACTAGATCAAAACCAGGTACGCAAACACAATCTCAAGGCTTGTTATAGACTGGCTCAATGACACAGCGCGTATACTTTGTGATGAACAAGGCAACACGATGGCCATAAATACGCAAACTAATCAAAAGTAAACACAGAACAGGTGAGAGTAATCATGACACATTAGGCAGACAACCAATCACAAGACAAGGGTGGAGACAAGACATGGACCAAAACAAAAACACACATGGCAATGTAAACAAACGCTAGGCACTGTGGAAGTGCGCACAGTAGCGGCGTGAGCCGCTATTTTCCCTGACAGACATCACCATTGTTCAAACAAGCACCATGATTTTAATGAATATCATTTGGATCAGCACTCAGCCACTTATCACTGCATACAAAAATAAAACAAAAGCTTTGAGAATAGTTATCAAATTTATAGCTTACTGCAATAAAGCAGTCTGTAGTAAAAATCCTAATGCACCAGGCTCTGTTTTTAGGGTGTTGTTTGTATATTTGGTGCACCAGATGTGACTGCTCCAGGGACTTCTGTTCCTTCTGCCGAAGTGGGACCGCCCCCCAACCCCCCCCCCCAACCACACACCAAAGTCTCCATAAAACAAGGGAGACAGCAGTGTTTCCCACCAAGAGTTGTCCACAATGTGAAAACAACTCAAAGAGTAAGCTGAACTAACAAACAATTACCTAAACAAAAAAAATTCCAGTAAGAGAAAAGTCCCCTACTGACTTCAAATCTGATAAATAGTCTGCACACTTTAACAAATATAATGTCCTTAACTTTTAAAGACTTGTAACAAATAATATAACAGTGTAGCACGTAAAGTTGAGGAAATAGCACTAATAAAATTAAATAAACAGAAACTCTAACCCGGTCAGAGCAACAAAACAGAGAAGCACATTAATACAGAAGTAGATTTAAGAGGAGTAAGTCCACAAAATCTAGACGAAGTAATGCATCGACAATATCTTCAATAAGAGTCCGAATTCTGTAGAGCTGGAAGGCCGAGTGCAAAAAAATAATAAAAGAAAAGTAAAGAACTACTCCACTATATAGGTGATGCAGTTCACCCCGATATCAAGAGTTTAACATAGTCTCCTGCTTCCTCCGCTGAAATAAAGTCCTTCTGAACACCGTTATATGTAATGCGAAGCCGAGCTGGGTGAAGTATTCCATAGCGAGCTCCCTCAACACCACGAAGTTGACGCCGAACCTCGTTAAATGCAGCCCGGGCCCGGGCTGTCTTGGCTGTGTAATCAGGAAAAACGGAGATGGTCAGATCCTTCACTTTAATCCGCTGGATCTCTCTCGCACGGCGTAAAATGTCAACACAGTCACTGTGATAGTGGAATCTGCACACGATAGCTCGTGGTCGTTCACCAGGCTTGGGCTTCGGCTGAAGGGTCCGGTGGGACTGGTCCAAAACCGGCTCCTTCTCCAGACCAAATGCCTCTTTTAACAAGGCCGCTACAGCAGCAGTTGTAGATGTGTCAGGGCCCTCTGGAACTCCCACTATCCTAACGTTATTGCGCCGTGACCTCGACTCCAAATCCTCACATTTATTCTCTAATTGAGTCACGGTCGCAGTGAGAGACTCGATAGTAGTCTTCATATGAACTATGTCATCGGTGCAACCGGAGAGCGCGTGCTGCATTTCCCCAACACTACCTTTCAGTGTTGATATGGTAGCCTCGGTAGCAACTTTATCACTAGCCTGCTGTGTTTTCACGGCCTGCAGTTCAAGCTGGATAGTAGACAGTACATCCCTGAGAATCTCCTGGAACTCTCATTGTCTATCGGCAATCTCCTTCCTCAGTGAAGCCAGCAACTCAAGCTTGAGTGCGGTGAAGTCAGGGTCACCGCTCGGCAACGCGGATGCGGATTCAGAGGGAGAAGGGTGCTCGCTCGCGGCGCGCACCCTAGACCTCAGTTGTGTCTGAATACTACCACGGGTTTTCGTGTTTTTTCCAGACATTTTAACGAGCCACAAAGTTAAAAGTGCAAACAAGGAAAAGAAGTAGAATAAGTCAAAATATATTATATGACCAAAAAGCGCTAATTAATTTCAATTTTAATCAAAATCAGCAGGAGACTCCAAATTCGCGTCCTACTCCATCGAACTCCGAATTCGAACCCCCAGGCTCTGTTTTTAGGGTGTTGTTTGTATATTTGGTGCACCAGATGTGACTGCTCCAGGGACTTCTGTTCTGTCTTAACACCACGTATAAATCTTGGTTCACCCTGTTACGCTGTTCAGTAGGTTTTCACCCTCATCCCTTGTGCACAGAGATTTCTCCTTATTCTCAGAATCTTTTGATGATATTATGTACTGTAGATGACGAGATTTACATTGAGGAAGATTATTCTGAAATTGTTCTTGGAAAGAAGCAATCGCTAAGGTTCCTGTTTGTCATGTATCAGGAAACTCTGGACTCCAGTTCCCATCAGCCACTGTACTGCACTACATGTCACATGACCACCTGCACCTGATGCATCAGGATGCCACGCCAACAGGAGGGGGAGTCTGTGGACGGGGCTAATATAATCTCCCACCCTCCCTCCCCTATTATGGATCTTGTTCAGCCTACCCGCTCGTCTGAGGACGTTGCTCCGTCTCCTGCCGGACTCAAGTACTCCCCTCTGTTCTACAACCCCGCACTCAATGCCGCTGTGCTACGACAGCAGCAGGTCGCCAGGAATTACCTGGCCTTCAACTCACTGCCCATGTTTATGAAGGACTACGCCATGCCACGCCAACAGGAGGGGGAGTCTGTGGTCGGGGCTAATACCATCTCCCGCCCTCCCTCCCCTATTATGGATCTCGTTCAGCCTACCCGCTCGTCTGAGGACGTTGCTCCGTCTCCTGCCAGACTTAAGAATTCCCCTCTGTTCAACAACCTCGTGCTCAATGCCGCTGTGCTTTCCTGTTCAGCTAAGGACGCTGCTCTGCCTTCCTGTTCAGCTGAGGACGTCGCTCTGTCTTCCTGTTCAGCTGAGGACGTCGCTCTGCCTTCCTGTTCAGCTGAGGATGTCGCTCTGCCTTCATGTTCAGCTGAGGACGTTGCTCTGCCTTCATGTTCAGCTGAGGACGTCGCTCTGTTTTCCTGCACCACCGAGGACGTCGCTCTGCCTTCCTGCTCGGCTGTGGACGTCCCTCTGCCTTCCTGCTCGGCTGTGGACGTCGCTCTGCCTTCCTGCTCAGCTGAGGTCATCACTCTGCCATCCTGCTTCACCGAGGACGTCACTCTGCCTCCATGTTCCGCTGAAGATGTCGTTCCTCTTCCTTGCTGCGTGCAGTATGTCACTCCCCCTTCCTGCTCCACGGAGGACATCGTTCCCCCCTCATGCTCCGCGGAGAGCATCGTTCCTCCCTTGGGCCTCGAGGAGAACCTCGCTCCTCTCCCTGGCCTCGTGGAGAACCTCGCTCCCCCCTTGGGCCTCGCGGAGAACCTCGCTCCCCTCTATGGCCTTGCGGAGAACATTGCTTCCCTCTCCTGTCCTGCGGAGGAAGTTGTCCCGCTGTTCTGCCACACAGGCATCACTCCACTTACCTGCCCACCGAGGACGTCGCTCCACTTTCATGCTCCGCCAAGGACGTTGCTCCGCTTTCATGCTCCGCCAAGGACGTCGATCTGCCTCCCTGCTCTGTTATGGAAGCCGCTCAGCCTCCTGGTTTTGCTGGGGACATTTTGCCCAGGGGGCCCAGTGTGCGCCAGTGTGCACAGCTTCTAGCAGCCATGAGATCCAGGGGACTGGAGAATGTCACTCAGTTTGTTAGACTATTCATGATGATGTTCGGCAGTCCAGAATCCAGGGCAGTCCTTGAGGATCTTTTGGGGGAGCCCTGCTCAGAGATGAACCTGATGTGCCGTTCATCATTAACTATTATGAGCAGGCAAACTGGGTGATCTCCTACTCAGAGCTCCAACATGAGACTGTGGTCTCATCTGCCGAGCTCCAGCCGGAGGTCAACGTGGCAACCTCAGTCGCAGAGCTCTAGCTCGAGACCTACAAGGTTGTCTCATCTCCCGAGCTCCAGCATAAAGTCATCGTCCTGCTAGAGGTTAACGAGGTGACCTCCTAAGCCAAGTTCCTGTCAGAGGTCAAAGAGACGACCTTTCAAACCAAGTTCCTGTCAGAGGTCAAAGAGACGGCCTCTCATACCAAGTTCCTGTCCAAGGTCGAAGAGACTGCCTCCCAAGACACGTTTCTGTCTGAGGTCAACGAGGTGACCTCCCAAGCCAAGTTCCTGTCAGAGGTCGAAGAGATGACCTCTCACGCCAAGTTCCTGTCAGAGGTCGAAGAGATGACCTCTCACGCCAAGTTCATGTCAGACGTCGAAGAGGCGACCTTTCAAGCCAAGTTCATGTCCGAGGTCAAAGAGGCAACCTTTCAAGCCAAGTTCCGGTCAGAGCTCGAAGAGATGACCTCTGGAGCCAAGCTCCTGTCTGAGGTCAAAGAGGTGACCTCTCAAGCCAAGTTCTGGTCAGAGGTCAAAGAGACGACCTCTCAAACCAAGCTCCTGTCCAAGGTCGAAGAGGCGGCCTCTCACCCCAAGTTCCTGTCCGAGGTCGAAGAGGCGGCCTCTCACACCAAGTTCCTGTCCGATGTCGAAGAGGCGGCCTCTCACGCCAAGTTCCTGTCCGATGTCGAAGAGACTGCATCCCAAGACACGTTTCTGTCTGAGGTCAACGAGGTGACCTCCCATGCCAAGTTCTTGTCTGAGGTCGACGAGGCGACCTCCCACACCAAGTTCCAGCTAAAAGTCAACGATGTGATGTTCCTGTCTGAGATCGATGATGTGACCTTCCACGCCACGTTCCAGCCCGAAACTGACGTCACAACCAACCAGCTTCTGCTCACACCTGACACCAACGTCACGACCAACCAAGTTATGCTCACACCAGACTCTGTCGATATGACCAACCAAGTTCTCCTCATGCCTGAAACCGACATCACGACCAACCAGGTTCTGCTCACACCAGAGTCTGCTGACACGGACAACCAATTTATGCTCACGTCCAAGTCTGCTGACACGGACAAACAAGTTCTACTCAGGCCTGAAGCAGACATCATGACTAACCAAATTCTCCTCAAGCCTGAGACTGACGACACGATCAACCGAGTTCTCCTCATACCTGAGACTGACGACACAGCCCACCAAGTTCAGCCTGCAAAGTTCATGGAGAACGATGCTCAGACTCTCTGTGTGACTGAGAACGCTGCTCAGCCACCCTGTTCTACAGAGGTTTCTTCACCTCCTGTTGCAACCAAGAGCTCCATTTTGCTTCCCTACTCTGCCGTGGATGCCACTACGCCAAGGTTCTATATGGACGTCGCTCCATTTTCCCATGTCACTGAGGACATCGTTCTGCCTTCCTGCTCCGCTGAGGACGTCGCTCTGCCTTTCTGCTCTGCTCAGGCCATCGCTCCACCTTCCTGCTCCACTTAGGACATCGCTTCGCCTCTTTGCCCTGTCATATCACAGCAAACCAGCAACTCCATTTCCCAGGATGCACCACCAACACAAATACGTTCACCTTCTCCAGAATTCTAATCACACACACTTGTTGCCAATCTCATAGTCACTCACTCCACGCTATATAAGAAACTGTTCAAACACTTAGTCTTGGTGAAGTATTACCTGAGTATATCTCATTAGCAAGCGGATGTTCATTGTTTCTCTTTTTCATTCATGTTTTTGACCTTGTTTCTCGTTTCACGTTTATGATTCTAGCCTCGCCCAGTTCATGCCTGTTTGTATATCGCCTGACCTTTTGAATGTTATTAGACCACGCTTCTGTATCACGATTTGGATTTGTCTGCCTGTCTCGCTCTTTAATAAACATCTTTATCTGCATTTGCATCCGTCCTCAACCTCCCTTAAGTCCCGGAACATGACAGTTCCACAATTTGTAGACATTTTTTCACAGATTAGTGAACCTCTGCCCAACTTTACTTCTGAGAGACTCCACTTCTCTAAGATACTCTTTTTATACCCAATCACGTTACTGACCTGTTGCCAATCAACCTCCATCTGTTTCCTTTTAGAAACACTTACTTTTCCAACCTTTTGTTGCCCAGTCCCAACTTTTTTGAGACATGTTGCTGCCATCAAATTCAATATTACATAATTTTTCCCCTTAAAGTGGTACATTTACTCAGTTTAAACATTTGATATGTTTTCTATGTTCTATTGTGAATAACATATGGGTTTATGAGATTTGCAAATCATTGTATTGTTTTAATTTACATTTTACCCAGCGTCCCAACTTTTTTTGGAATTGGGGTTGTACATTAATAAATGTTTTGCCTGTCTGTACTGTCCATTTCGAACAGCTGGAAGGTTGTAAGTAATGTGAGGTGCAACAGTGGTGCTAAAATTGGTGCAAGACAAATGGTGCAAGAAAAAAGTGCCACTGCACCAGTGTGGATTGAAACCAATCCCTGACAGCCAGAGTCCTGCTGGGGTCCATATAAATGTAACTTTTACACATGGCGAATCCTGAGGAGATGCTTAAATTATGAAACTGAAACATCACTAATGTGTAATTAGTGTGTAAAGAACAGATGGATTTTCAAAGAGCTTTGTAAAACCTGTCTGAAGTGCAGGACATGCTCATGAGGAGATCATGAGATGAAAATGACAGAGCGGTACACAAACACAAAATGGTGTGGGATCTCTATGTTATCATCCCTGAGGACACAATTAATGAAGACTGTTTTAATGAATATGAAAGAGTGCAAGAAAATTCCAAGCCAATTGTCTAGAATCAGTTGTTACCTTCCATTCCTTGTAAAAACAAACATTACATTACCAAAAACACATAGTAGGATTTCCGGGCTGCTTATCTTGGGTTAAACAGTAAGACCTTTAAATATACAAGTCCCTCCCTAAAATAGAGCCTGAGACATACAGTATATCAATAAGCAAACATTAAGAGCTACGGTCCATCCATTAGTACAGAATATCCAAACAATCTCCCGACTCCCGCTCAGATTCAGAAAGGTATTAGAGTAAGTGCTGAGTGCAGAGGATCCTCCCTTTAGTTCCACACATTAGACAGTGGACACTAACGCCTAGCGTTAATCCCCAGAACACCACACCAAGTTGTTTCTGTATTTGTCCGTGTGTATAAAAAGCCAGGTATGACAGTATGCAGTCACCGAGCTACGCTGAAGGAGTATCCAGATCATCTCCACACACTGAAGCATCATGGAGTCCAGAGCGTCTCTCTCCGTTCTCGCCCTGCTGCTTGGCTTCTCGCAAGCTCTCCATCTCGACCAACCTCAGCACGTGGACATCACGACACAGATTCTCACCACCAACAACGGTCTGATAACTCGCTGATCTCAACCGCACTACACCAGCATCATTATCCTACTGCTTATTGGTTTTGTTGTCCTTATCCCTTTTTGTTTCTCTGTATGAAGGATCCAGTGAACTGTTGTTGGAGGGAGACATACTCTTGCCAAGAAGCAGGAACGCTCTTGTCTGCGCCACCAAAAACTGCTTTTGGAAGAAGTCCTCAAATGGCTTAGTGGAGGTGCCTTTCACACTGAGCCGTGTTTTCTGTAAGTGAAAGAGTTCCTTATTCACATTGTCCAATTATGACACGTCTCTGTTTATTTCTTATGAATGCTTTGGCCATTTTCTTTACAGCTTCCTCTGACAAGACAGTAATTGACAATGCCATGGCCACCTTCCGCAGCAAAACCTGCATTAGTTTTGTTCCCAGGACAAATCAAACTGACTACCTGAGCATCGAGAGCAAAGACGGGTGAGAACCAACGAAACATTTCCTGTACCTGTAAATGGAGTTCGACATTTTTTAATTCGCTTTTACTGCACAGTGTCCACATGTTGATGTCAGTGACATGGTCAATCTTCTCTCTTTTCAATCAGATGCTACTCTAATCTGGGCAGAACAGGTGGTGCTCAGGTGGTCTCTCTCAACAGGTTGGGTTGTGTTTACTACGGCATCGTCGAGCACGAGCTGAACCACGCGCTCGGTTTCTACCACGAGCATACTAGGAGTGACCGTGATCAGTACGTCACCATCAACTGGGAAAACATCAAACCAGAAATGCAGGCTAATTTCAACCTACAGAAAACCAACAACCTCAACACGCTGTACGACTACTCCTCCGTGATGCACTATGGGAAAACAGCTTTCTCCATCAACGGTCAGGACACCATCACTCCTATCCCTGATCCTTCAGTGAAGATTGGACAGAGAAATGAGTTGTCCGCCATCGACATCCTGAGGATCAACACTCTCTACAAGTGCTGAACTTGGTCTTTTGGCTTGATTTAACTTTGCTTTAATATTGTAGAACTGTTAATGATAGAGGATGTAGTGATGACTTAATTTGCTGTTTAATCAAAATGTGGAATCATATAATAAAATGACTACAAGCATGTTTCTCTTAGCGTGTGCTTTAATAATGTATTTCATATATATATATATATATATATATATATATATATATATATATATATATATATATATATATATAAAACAACATGAAACCATTTTTGTCAACCCAGATTTGTGAATCTACAAAGAAAGATTTAAAAAGTATTGTCACAGCATCAGTGTTCAAACCTACATATCATACATATACAACAATTTTAGTGAATATCATTTGGTACAATTGAACCAGCACTTAGACATGTATGACTACATATAAATGTAAAAACAAAACTTTGAGGATAATCATCAAATTTTAACTCCGCTGCAAGAAAATCACTTCCTGTAAGAAAATCCTAATATATCAGGCTCTGTTGTTAGAATGTTATTCAAATATTTGTCTCAAAAGACTGGACTACCGCATGGAGTTGTGGTGGAGAACTGTTAATGCGGTCTATGAATTTTGCTTCACCCTATAAGGGTAAAGCGATATAGAAGATGGATGGATGGACCTATCGGACAGTCCAAGGGACTAATGGTGAAACTGATAAGAGATGATTAGAGATGCACCAAAATGGTGTACAAAAGTTTCTTTCAACTCAGAAATATCCCGTGGAGACCATGCAAATGGAGGACATGAGGTAGTATTATATTATATCAGCAGTTTAAGTTGAGGATAGCTTGGATAGAGACACAAAATGAAATGGTTTAGAAATCCTTTCCACAGTTACCAAGATGATGGTGTTTTCTCACCACGTATTCCTTGCTTTGGGTACAGGTACCTCAGGTAGCTACTAAAGACATGACATCCTCTCCATGGTGGGCATTAAAACTGTTTCTTTAGAAACTCCACTGTCTGCATACTCTGTGGGTGAGGTGTTAGAAGTAATTGAATAACTTTAAGAATCAAAGAACATCCTGGTAGATTGGTGTTCAGGTGTGGCTCCGTTTGTGGTTCTCTCCTGATGATAGGTTTAGTTCCCCAACACATTGGTGGTACAGTCTTTGAGCTTGAGTGCCTGTATTCTGGGGTGAGTTTAGATTCTTGTGACTCCAAATTTCTGGAAAAAGACATGTGGGTTCTGATAGGTAGAACCTAGGCGATAAGACAGGGTGGAGTCAAAGCAGGGGAAAAGTTGTGTTCCTCTGGTTTGGAGACATTTTAGATTTTGTGGCTTCTGGATATGAGCTGGGTTTTATGGTTGGCCCAGAGCAGGACTATATGTTTGGTGTCCTCTAGCCAGCACGTTCAAAGCCAGCTTGACCATAAAAAAAATTCTGGTGGGGTGTCAATTAATGAGTCGACGATGGACAAGGGTGAAGCTCATCATGATTCAATCACTGACACAGCACAGCTACAACCCCAACACCTGACTCTTCCCAAATCCACTATGAAGGCTAGGTCAGGGTCAGGAAGTGCTAGGACAGGGGCTGATGTGAAATGATAATATAGATCAATGGTCTTCAATCTGATTTGAAAATGGGCAGTAATTCTGCAAATTTAATTCCAAGCAAAACAGCAACTCCACCTCAATCTACCTGATTCATTCATTTATCTGGATTCTCCAGCAAGTATTAGGTGCAGGTGTTGCTTCTCTGGAGCAAAAATCAACAGATACGCATACATTTTGGATAAAAATCACATGATCTACACCAAAAAAAGTCAGATATTAATGACCAAAAACACATGGTAGGATTTCCAGGCTGTTTATCTTGGGTTAAACAGTAAGACCTTTAAATATACAAGTCCCTCCCTAAAATAGAGCCTGAGACATACAGTATATCAATAAGCAAACATTAAGAGCTACGGCCATCCATTAGTACAGAATATCCAGACTATCTCCCGACTCCCGCTCTGATTCAGAAAGGTATTAGAGTAAGTGCTGAGTGCAGAGGATCCTCCCTTTAGTTCCACACATTAGACAGTGGACACTAACGCCTAGCGTTAATCCCCAGAACACCACACCAAGTTGTTTCTGTATTTGTCCGTGTGTATAAAAAGCCAGGTATGACAGTATGCAGTCACAGAGCTACGCTGAAGGAGCATCCAGATCATCTCCACACACTGAAGCATCATGGAGTCCAGAGCGTCTCTCTCCGTTCTCGCCCTGCTGCTTGGCTTCTCGCAAGCTCTCCATCTCGACCAACCTCAGCACGTGGACATCACGACACAGATTCTCACCACCAACAACGGTCTGATAACTCGCTGATCTCAACCGCACTACACCAGCATCATTATCCTACTGCTTATTGGTTTTGTTGTCCTTATCCCTTTTTGTTTCTCTGTATGAAGGATCCAGTGAACTGTTGTTGGAGGGAGACATACTCTTGCCAAGAAGCAGGAACGCTCTTGTCTGCGCCACCAAAAACTGCTTTTGGAAGAAGTCCTCAAATGGCTTAGTGGAGGTGCCTTTCACACTGAGCCGTGTTTTCTGTAAGTGAAAGAGTTCCTTATTCACATTGTCCAATTATGACACGTCTCTGTTTATTTCTTATGAATGCTTTGGCCATTTTCTTTACAGCTTCCTCTGACAAGACTGTAATTGCCAACGCCATGGCCACCTTCCGCAGCAAAACCTGCATTAGTTTTGTTCCCAGGACGAATCAAACTGACTACCTGAGCATCGAGAGCAAAGACGGGTGAGAACCAACGAAACATTTCCTGTACCTGTAAATGGAGTTCGACATTTTTTAATTCGCTTTTACTGCACAGTGTCCACATGTTGATGTCAGTGACATGGTCAATCTTCTCTCTTTTCAATCAGATGCTACTCTAATCTGGGCAGAACAGGTGGTGCTCAGGTGGTCTCTCTCAACAGGTTGGGTTGTGTTTACTACGGCATCGTCGAGCATGAGCTGAACCACGCGCTCGGTTTCTACCACGAGCATACTAGGAGTGACCGTGATCAGTACGTCACCATCAACTGGGAAAACATCAAACCAGAAATGCAGGCTAATTTCAACCTACAGAAAACCAACAACCTCAACACGCTGTACGACTACTCCTCCGTGATGCACTATGGGAAAACAGCTTTCTCCATCAACGGTCAGGACACCATCACTCCTATCCCTGATCCTTCAGTGAAGATTGGACAGAGAAATGAGTTGTCCGCCATCGACATCCTGAGGATCAACACTCTCTACAAGTGCTGAACTTGGTCTTTTGGCTTGATTTAACTTTGCTTTAATATTGTAGAACTGTTAATGATAGAGGATGTAGTGATGACTTAATTTGCTGTTTAATCAAAATGTGGAATCATATAATAAAATGACTACAAGCATGTTTCTCTTAGCGTGTGCTTTAATAATGTATTTATTTATGTATATATATATATATATAAAACAACATGAAACCATTTTTGTCAACCCAGATTTGTGAATCTACAAAGAAAGATTTAAAAAGTATTGTCACAGCATCAGTGTTCAAACCTACATATCATACATATACAACAATTTTAGTGAATATCATTTGGTACAATTGAACCAGCACTTAGACATGTATGACTACATATAAATGTAAAAACAAAACTTTGAGGATAATCATCAAATTTTAACTCCGCTGCAAGAAAATCACTTCCTGTAAGAAAATCCTAATATATCAGGCTCTGTTGTTAGAATGTTATTCAAATATTTGTCTCAAAAGACTGGACTACCGCAGGGAGTTGTGGTGGAGAACTGTTAATGCGGTCTATGAATTTTGCTTCACCCTATAAGGGTAAAGCGATATAGAAGATGGATGGATGGACCTATCGGACAGTCCAAGGGACTAATGGTGAAACTGATAAGAGATGATTAGAGATGCACCAAAATGGTGTACAAAAGTTTCTTTCAACTCAGAAATATCCCGTGGAGACCATGCAAATGGAGGACATGAGGTAGTATTATATTATATCAGCAGTTTAAGTTGAGGATAGCTTGGATAGAGACACAAAATGAAATGGTTTAGAAATCCTTTCTACAGTTACCAAGATGATGGTGTTTTCTCACCACGTATTCCTTGCTTTGGGTACAGGTACCTCAGGTAGCTACTAAAGACATGACATCCTCTCCATGGTGGGCATTAAAACTGTTTCTTTAGAAACTCCACTGTCTGCATACTCTGTGGGTGAGGTGTTAGAAGTAATTGAATAACTTTAAGAATCAAAGAACATCCTGGTAGATTGGTGTTCAGGTCTGGCTCCGTTTGTGGTTCTCTCCTGATGATAGGTTTAGTTCCCCAACACATTGGTGGTACAGTCTTTGAGCTTGAGTGCCTGTATTCTGGGGTGAGTTTAGATTCTTGTGACTCCAAATTTCTGGAAAAAGACATGTTGGTTCTGATAGGTGGAACCTAGGCGATAAGACAGGGTGGAGTCAAAGCAGGGGAAAAGTTGTGATCCTCTGGTTTGGAGACATTTTAGATTTTGTGGCTTCTGGATATGAGCTGGGTTTATGGTTGGCCCAGAGCAGGACTATATGTTTGGTGTCCTCTAGCCAGCACGTCCAAAGCCAGCTTGACCATAAAAACAATTCTGGTGGGGGGTCAATTAATGAGTCGACGATGGACAAGGGTGAAGCTCATCATGATTCAATCACTGACACAGCACAGCTACAACCCCAACACCTGACTCTTCCCAAATCCACTATGAAGGCTAGGTCAGGGTCAGGAAGTGCTAGGACAGGGGCTGATGTGAAATGATAATATAGATCAATGGTCTTCAATCTGATTTGAAAATGGGCAGTAATTCTGCAAATTTAATTCCAAGCAAAGCAGCAACTCCACCTCAATCTACCTGATTCATTCATTTATGAGTTGTCCGTCATCGACATCCTGAGGATCAACACTCTCTACAAGTGCTGAACTTGGTCTTTTTGTTTGATTTAACTTTGCTTTAATATTGTAGAACTGTTAATGATAGAGGACGTAGTGATGACTTAATTTACTGTGCAATCAAAATGTGGAATCATATAATATCACTACAATCACTGTATACAAAAATAAAACAAAAGCTTTGAGAATAGTCATCAAATTTATAGCTTACTGCAATAAAGCAGTCTGTAATAAAAATCCTAATGCACCAGGCTCTGTTTTTATTTTTTTTTCCAGTTTCATTTTTATTGAACATTTCTGCTGAACATTTCTGCTGAACTAAACATTTCTGCTGAACTAAACATTTCTGCTGAACATTTCTGCTGAACTAAACATTTCTGCTGAACTAAACATTTCTGCTGAACTAAACATTTCTGCTGAACATTTCTGCTGAACTAAACATTTCTGCTAAACATTTCTGCTGAATATTTCTGTTGAACATTTCTGCTGAACTAAACATTTCTGCTGAACTAAACATTTCTGCTGAACATTTCTGCTGAACATTTCTGCTGAACATTTCTGCTGGACATTTCCACTGAACTAAACATTTCTGCTGAACATTTCTGCTGAACATTTCTGCTGAACACATCTACCAAACATGTCTGCTGAACATCACCTTTTTCTTCTCTCCTCCCCTCCCTTTCCCAAATATTCCATTGAGAAGAAAGAAAAAAACAAAACAAATTGAGCAACACACAGCAGTAAACATTCACAGGTTTTTTTTCTTTTTATACTAACAAAGGAAAACAAAATTAAAAGTAAACCCACCCCCTCATCATGGCTAGCCAATAACTATCGCTGGTTATATAGATATTGTAAGACCCAACAACAGGCACAAAAATTTAAGTGGGAAGTGTCTGTAACTCCATAAAGTATACGATAAAGGGATGCCATTTATAAAAAAAACTTGTCCGTACAACCCTTCATCGTATACCTTATTTTCTCGAGTTTTAGAAAAAACATCACGTCTTTTAGCCACTGGGAGATAGATGGGTATTTAGCAGATTTCCAGTGCAACAGTAGGGAACGTCTTGCTATAAGGGATGTGAAAGCAATAACATCCTTTTGTATCGAGCTCAATGGAACTGAGTCATCAGGAATCCCAAATACAGCAATCAATGGGCAAGGTTTTAAATCGACCCTGAGAGTAGTGGACATGATGGTAAAAAAACCAGACCAAAAACCATGGAGATCAGGGCAGAAGAAAAACATATGGCCAAGATGGCAGGGAGAGCCATGGCATTTATCACACTTGTCCTCTACGTCCGGATACATCACAGAAAGTCTCGACTTGGACAGATGGACTCTGTTTAAAACTTTGAACTGTATAAGTCCAAGACGAGCACAAGAAGTGGTAGACTGTACCCTCCCTATAGCACGTTCCCAACACTCCTCACTTATCTGTACTCCTAACTCCGTTTCCCACGCATTCCTAATTTTGTTACTCGACTCACTACCTAGAGCCAGAATAAAATCATAAATCCTAGAAATCATTCCTCTCTGATGTGGATTGTTTGAAAACAAGCTTTCCCAAGCCTGTTCAGGAGGTGCAGAGGGGAAATCAGGAAAACATCTAGAAACGAAATTCCGAATTTGAAAATACCGAAAAAAATGCGTCACAGGGAGGTCATAAGTGGATGCCAGATTGGCAAAGCTATCAAACACACCATCGGCATACAAATCTCTAACTTGTTTAATACCCTTGTCATACCATACTGAAAATGTGGAGTCCAAACACGATGGAGGAAATAGATGGTCGTTAACTAAAGGACCCAAAGAGGATGCACCTACAAATTTAAAGCGCCGTCTAAATTGATACCAAGTCATAAGTGTGTTGAGGACAACTAGATTATCAGTATATAGGCAGAGTTTTGTAGGTAAAGAGGAGTAAAGCAAAGCAGGTAAAGAGGATTCCCTATAAGAAGATAGTTCCAATTTAGACCAAGAAGATCCAGGAGATTTAACCCAGTAGCAAAGTTTATGAATGTGCGTAGCCCAGTGATAGAATTGAAAATTGGGTAATGCAAGTCCTCCACTAAGTCTACATTTCTGCAATAAAGATTTACTAACCCTTGGTGGCTTCCCTCCCCAAATACATATACTAATTATCTTATCCAATGACTCGAAGAACGATTTTGGCAGAGAAAGAGGCACTTGCTGGAACAAGAAAAGAAACTTCGGTAATATATTCATTTTGACGACATTGATCCTGCCAATTAGAGAAAGGGGTAAGTTAGCCCAACTCTGAATGTTAGATTTAACCTTTGAGATAAGGGGAGTGACGTTAGCTGATAAAACATTAGATAAAGAACGTGTCACGTTGATTATCCGTCTTCAACCTCCCTTACATCACAGAACGTGACAGAATACTGCACCAAATGCACAGAGACATGAGGGGTTTATATCACAAACGTAATCATGGGTAAATACGGACAGCTGAAAACAATATTGACACACCTTCGGAAAACAACCAATGACTAAACGGGTCGGAGACAGAACATAATCATAACAAACGCACGTGTCCAATGTAAACAAAGTCACGGTCATTGAAAACCAAAAAGTGTGCGTTCGCTACGCGCTCGTATCTGGCTCGCATCTGGCTCGAGAAAACTGCAGCGCTGTCTCAAGGTGAAATTGTGACAGAACCACCCCCCAGGGCACTCCTCCCAGAGCGCCAGAAAACACTCCCCTCCCCTGGCGGTCCTGGCCCTTTGGGCAAAATGACTTTAGCTGAACCAGGAGACTGAGGATGTCGCTCTACCTTCCTGCTCCGCTGAGGACATCGCTCTGCCTTCCAACTCCGCTGAGGACATCGCTCTGCCTTCCTGCTCCGCTGAGGACGTCATTTTGCCTTCCTGCTCCGCTGAGGACGTCGCTCTTCCTTCCTTACCTCCCGGAACGTGACAGAATACTGCGCCTTAACATGGATGCAGCAGGAAGACGGAGGAGATGTCACACAAGGAAAACCAAGCAAACCGTCCCAGCTATGGATTCGATCCAGTTTCCACAGTTGACTATAGTAGATCTCCCAGAGCTGTATGTTGGTTTGTCAGATGATCCTGAATATTTTCTTATGGATTGCCAGATCTGCTTTTCTAGCCTAGACCCCAAGCCCGGCGAGAAGCAATGGCTAGGGTTCCTGTTGTCCCGGTTTTGTGGCCCAGCACGCCAATGTGCACAGCTTCTAGCAGCCATGGGATCCAGGGGACTGGAGAATGTCACTCAGTTTGTTAGGCTATTCATGATGATGTTCGGCAGTCCAGAATCCAGGGCAGTTCTTGAGGATCTTTTGGGGAAGCCCTGCCTCAGAGATGAACCTGACGTGCCGTTCATCATTAACTATTATGAGCAGGCAAATTGGGTGATCTCCTACTCAGAGCTCCAACATGAGACTCACGAAGTGGTCTCATCTGCAGCGCTCCAGCCAGAGGTCAACGTGGCGACTTCAGTCCCAGAGCTCTACCTCAAGACCTACGAGGTGGTCTCACCTGCCGAGCTCCAGCCAAACATCAACGTGGTGACCAGAGCTCCAACCTGAGACCCACGAGGGGGTCTCATCCCCAGAGTTTCAGCCTGAGACCCACGAGGTTGTCTCATCTCCCGAGCTCCAGCATGAAGTCATGTTCCTGCTAGAGGTTAACGAGGTGACCTCCCAAGCCAAGTTTCTGTCAGAGGTTGAAGAGACAGCCTCCCAAGACATGTTTCTGTCCGATGTCGAAGAGACTGCCCCCCAAGACACATTTCTGTCTGAGGTCAACGAGGTGACCTCCCACGCCAAGTTCTCGTCAGAGGTTGAAGAGACGACCTCTCACACCAAGTTCCTGTCAGAGGTCGAAAAGACGACCTCTCACGCCAAGTTCCTGTCAGAGGTTGAAAAGACGACCTTTCACGCCAAGTTCCTGTCAGAGGTCGAAAAGACGACCTTTCACGCCAAGTTCCTGTCAGAGGTCAACGAGACGGCCTCTCACGCCAAGTTCCTGTCCGAGGACGAAGAGACAGCCTCCCAAGACATGCTTCTGTCCGAGGTCAACGAGGTGACCTCCCACACCAAGTTCCAGCTAAAAGTCAACAATGTGACCTTCCACACCATATTCCAGTCTGAGATCGATGATGTGACCTTCCACGCCACATTCCGGCTCTTTAATAAACATCTTTATCTGCATTTGCATCCGTCCTCAATCTCCCTTACGTCCCGGAACGTGACAGTTCCACAATTTGTAGACATTTTTTCACAGATTAGTGAACCTCTGCCCAACTTTACTTCTGAGAGACTCCACTTCTCTAAGATACTCTTTTTATACCCAATCACGTTACTGACCTGTTGCCAATCAACCTCCATCTGTTTCCTTTTAGAAACACTTACTTTTCCAACCTTTTGTTGCCCAGTCCCAACTTTTTTGAGACATGTTGCTGCCATCAAATTCAAAATTACCTAATTTTTCCCCTTAAAGTGGTACATTTACTCAGTTTAAACATTTGATATGTTTTCTATGTTCTATTGTGAATAACATATGGGTTTATGAGATTTGCAAATCACTGTATTGTTTTAATTTACATTTTACCCAGCGTCCCAACTTTTTTTGGAATTGGGGTTGTACATTAATAAATGTTTTGCCTGTCTGTACTGTCCATTTCGAACAGCTGGAAGGTTGTAAGTAATGTGAGCTGCAACAGTGGTGCTAAAACTGGTGCAAGACAAATGGTGCAAGAAAAAAGTGCCACTGCACCAGTGTGGATTGAAACCAATCCCTGACAGCCAGAGTCCTGCTGGGGTCCATATAAATGTAACTTTTACACATTACGAATCCTGAGGAGATGCTTAAATTATGAAACTGAAACATCACTAATGTGTAATTAGTGTGTAAAGAACAGATGGATTTTCAAAGAGCTTTGTAAAACCTGTCTGAAGTGCAGGACATGCTCATGAGGAGATCATGAGATGAAAATGACAGAGCGGTACACAAACACAAAATGGTGTGGGATCTCTATGTTATCATCCCTGAGGACACAATTAATGAAGACTGTTTTAATGAATATGTTTTAATGAATATGAAAGAGTGCAAGAAAATTCCAAGCCAATTGTCTAGAATCAGTTGTTACCTTCCATTCCTTGTAAAAACAAACATTACATTACCAAAAACACATAGTAGAATTTCCGGGCTGTTTATCTTGGGTTAAACAGTAAGACCTTTAAATATACAAGTCCCTCCCTAAAATAGAGCCTGTGACATACAGTATATCAATAAGCAAACATTAAGAGCTACGGTCCATCCATTAGTACAGAATATCCAAACAATCTCCCGACTCCCGCTCTGATTCAGAAAGGTATTAGAGTAAGTGCTGAGTGCAGAGGATCCTCCCTTTAGTTCCACACATTAGACAGTGGACACTAACGCCTAGCGTTAATCCCCAGAACACCACACCAAGTTGTTTCTGTATTTGTCCGTGTGTATAAAAAGCCAGGTATGACAGTATGCAGTCACAGAGCTACGCTGAAGGAGCATCCAGATCATCTCCACACACTGAAGCATCATGGAGTCCAGAGCGTCTCTCTCCGTTCTCGCCCTGCTGCTTGGCTTCTCGCAAGCTCTCCATCTTGACCAACCTCAGCACGTGGACATCACGACACAGATTCTCACCACCAACAACGGTCTGATAACTCGCTGATCTCAACCGCACTAAACCAGCATCATTATCCTACTGCTTATTGGTTTTGTTGTCCTTATCCCTTTTTGTTTCTCTGTATGAAGGATCCAGTGAACTGTTGTTGGAGGGAGACATACTCTTGCCAAGAAGCAGGAACGCTCTTGTCTGCGCCACCAAAAACTGCTTTTGGAAGAAGTCCTCAAATGGCTTAGTGGAGGTGCCTTTCACACTGAGCCGTGTTTTCTGTAAGTGAAAGAGTTCCTTATTCACATTGTCCAATTATGACACGTCTCTGTTTATTTCTTATGAATGCTTTGGCCATTTTCTTTACAGCTTCCTCTGACAAGACTGTAATTGCCAACGCCATGGCCACCTTCCGCAGCAAAACCTGCATTAGTTTTGTTCCCAGGACGAATCAAACTGACTACCTGAGCATCGAGAGCAAAGACGGGTGAGAACCAACGAAACATTTCCTGTACCTGTAAATGGAGTTCGACATTTTTTAATTCGCTTTTACTGCACAGTGTCCACATGTTGATGTCAGTGACATGGTCAATCTTCTCTCTTTTCAATCAGATGCTACTCTAATCTGGGCAGAACAGGTGGTGCTCAGGTGGTCTCTCTCAACAGGTTGGGTTGTGTTTACTACGGCATCGTCGAGCACGAGCTGAACCACGCGCTCGGTTTCTACCACGAGCATACTAGGAGTGACCGTGATCAGTACGTCACCATCAACTGGGAAAACATCGACCCAGAAATGCAGTCTAATTTCAACCTACATAACACCAACAACCTCAACACGCTGTACGACTACTCCTCCGTGATGCACTATGGGAAAACAGCTTTCTCCATCAACGGTCAGGACACCATCACTCCTATCCCTGATCCTTCAGTGGATATTGGACAGAGAAATGAGTTGTCCGCCATCGACATCCTGAGGATCAACACTCTCTACAAGTGCTGAACTTGGTCTTTTGGCTTGATTTAACTTTGCTTTAATATTGTAGAACTGTTAATGATAGCGGACATAGTGATGACTTAATTTACTGTGGAATCAACATGTGGAATCATATAATAAAATGACTACAAGCATGTTTTTCTTAGCGTGTGCTTTAATAATGTATTTCACCTAAACAACATGAAACCATTTCTGTCATCGCAGAATCACAAATCTCAAAAAGATGTATTGACATTTTCAGGAAACACACAAGTGCTGGTACTCATTGGTTCTATTAATCGTTTCAACCAAGTCAAAGACGTGATCCAAAAAACATGCAAAGGTCAGGGAATGTGCAAACACCAAAAAACAAGGGCAGACAAGAGAAAAAACATACATGAATAACAGGTACTAGATCAAAACCAGGTACGCAAACACAATCTCAAGGCTTGTTATAGACTGGCTCAATGACACAGCGCGTATACTTTGTGATGAACAAGGCAACACGATGGCCATAAATACGCAAACTAATCAAGAGTAAACACAGAACAGGTGAGAGTAATCATGAAACATTAGGCAGACAACTAATCACAAGACAAAGGTGGAGACAAGACATGGAGCAAAACAAAAACACACATGGCAATGTAAACAAACGCTAGGCACTGTGGAAGTGCGCGCAGTAGCGGCGTGAGCCGCTATTTTCCCTGACAGACATTACCATTGTTCAAACAAGCACCATGATTTTAATGAATATCATAGCGAACGCCCTCAATACCACGAAGTTGACGCCGAACCTCGTTAAATGCAGCCCGGGCCTGGGCTATCTTGGCTGTGTAATCAGGAAAAACGGAGATGGTCAGATCCTTCACTTTAATCCGCTGGATCTCTCTCGCACGGTGTAAAATGTCAACACAGTCACTGTGATAGTGGAATCTGCACACGATAGCTCGTGGTCGTTCACCAGGCTTGGGCTTCGGCTGAAGGGTCCGGTGGGACTGGTCCAAAACCGGCTCCTTCTCCAGACCAAATGCCTCTTTTAACAAGGCCGCTACAGCAGCAGTTGTAGATGTGTCAGGGCCCTCTGGAACTCCCACTATCCTAACGTTATTGCGCCGTGACCTCGACTCCAAATCCTCACATTTATTCTCTAATTGAGTCACGGTCGCAGTGAGAGACTCGATAGTAGTCTTCATATGAACTATGTCATCGGTGCAACTGGAGAGCACGTGCTGCATTTCCCCAACAGTACCTTTCAGTGTTGATATGGTAGCCTCGGTAGCAACTTTATCACTAGCCTGCTGTGTTTTCACGGCCTGCAGGTCAAGCTGGATAGTTCCTGTCCAAAGACGAAGAGACAGCCTCCCAAGACATGCTTCTGTCCGAGGTCAACGAGGTGACCTCCCACACCAAGTTCCAGCTAAAAGTCAACAATGTGACCTTCCACACCATATTCCAGTCTGAGATCGATGATGTGACCTTCCACGCCACATTCCGGCTCTTTAATAAACATCTTCATCTGCATTTGCAGCCGTCCTCAACCTCCCTTACGTCCCGGAACGTGACAGTTCCACAATTTGTAGACATTTTTTCACAGATTAGTGAACCTCTGCCCAACTTTACTTCTGAGAGACTCCACTTCTCTAAGATACTCTTTTTATACCCAATCACGTTACTGACCTGTTGCCAATCAACCTCCATCTGTTTCCTTTTAGAAACACTTACTTTTCCAACCTTTTGTTGCCCAGTCCCAACTTTTTTGAGACATGTTGCTGCCATCAAATTCAAAATTACCTAATTTTTCCCCTTAAAGTGGTACATTTACTCAGTTTAAACATTTGATATGTTTTCTATGTTCTATTGTGAATAACATATGGGTTTATGAGATTTGCAAATCACTGTATTGTTTTAATTTACATTTTACCCAGCGTCCCAACTTTTTTTGGAATTGGGGTTGTACATTAATAAATGTTTTGCCTGTCTGTACTGTCCATTTCGAACAGCTGGAAGGTTGTAAGTAATGTGAGCTGCAACAGTGGTGCTAAAACTGGTGCAAGACAAATGGTGCAAGAAAAAAGTGCCACTGCACCAGTGTGGATTGAAACCAATCCCTGACAGCCAGAGTCCTGCTGGGGTCCATATAAATGTAACTTTTACACATTACGAATCCTGAGGAGATGCTTAAATTATGAAACTGAAACATCACTAATGTGTAATTAGTGTGTAAAGAACAGATGGATTTTCAAAGAGCTTTGTAAAACCTGTCTGAAGTGCAGGACATGCTCATGAGGAGATCATGAGATGAAAATGACAGAGCGGTACACAAACACAAAATGGTGTGGGATCTCTATGTTATCATCCCTGAGGACACAATTAATGAAGACTGTTTTAATGAATATGTTTTAATGAATATGAAAGAGTGCAAGAAAATTCCAAGCCAATTGTCTAGAATCAGTTGTTACCTTCCATTCCTTGTAAAAACAAACATTACATTACCAAAAACACATAGTAGAATTTCCGGGCTGTTTATCTTGGGTTAAACAGTAAGACCTTTAAATATACAAGTCCCTCCCTAAAATAGAGCCTGAGACATACAGTATATCAATAAGCAAACATTAAGAGCTACGGTCCATCCATTAGTACAGAATATCCAAACAATCTCCCGACTCCCGCTCTGATTCAGAAAGGTATTAGAGTAAGTGTTGAGTGCAGAGGATCCTCCCTTTAGTTCCACACATTAGACAGTGGACACTAACGCCTAGCGTTAATCCCCAGTACACCACACCAAGTTGTTTCTGTATTTGTCCGTGTGTATAAAAAGCCAGGTATGACAGTATGCAGTCACCGAGCTACGCTGAAGGAGTATCCAGATCATCTCCACACCCTGAAGCATCATGGAGTCCAGAGCGTCTCTCTCCGTTCTCGCCCTGCTGCTTGGCTTCTCGCAAGCTCTCCATCTCGACCAACCTCAGCACGTGGACATCACGACACAGATTCTCACCACCAACAACGGTCTGATAACTCGCTGATCTCAACCGCACTACACCAGCATCATTATCCTACTGCTTATTGGTTTTGTTGTCCTTATCCCTTTTTGTTTCTCTGTATGAAGGATCCAGTGAACTGTTGTTGGAGGGAGACATACTCTTGCCAAGAAGCAGGAACGCTCTTGTCTGCGCCACCAAAAACTGCTTTTGGAAGAAGTCCTCAAATGGCTTAGTGGAGGTGCCTTTCACACTGAGCCGTGTTTTCTGTAAGTGAAAGAGTTCCTTATTCACATTGTCCAATTATGACACGTCTCTGTTTATTTCTTATGAATGCTTTGGCCATTTTCTTTACAGCTTCCTCTGACAAGACTGTAATTGCCAACGCCATGGCCACCTTCCGCAGCAAAACCTGCATTAGTTTTGTTCCCAGGACAAATCAAACTGACTACCTGAGCATCGAGAGCAAAGACGGGTGAGAACCAACGAAACATTTCCTGTACCTGTAAATGGAGTTCGACATTTTTTAATTCGCTTTTACTGCACAGTGTCCACATGTTGATGTCAGTGACATGGTCAATCTTCTCTCTTTTCAATCAGATGCTACTCTAATCTGGGCAGAACAGGTGGTGCTCAGGTGGTCTCTCTCAACAGGTTGGGTTGTGTTTACTACGGCATCGTCGAGCACGAGCTGAACCACGCGCTCGGTTTCTACCACGAGCATACTAGGAGTGACCGTGATCAGTACGTCACCATCAACTGGGAAAACATCAACCCAGAAATGCAGTCTAATTTCAACCTACAGAAAACCAACAACCTCAACACGCTGTACGACTACTCCTCCGTGATGCACTATGGGAAAACAGCTTTCTCCATCAACGGTCAGGACACCATCACTCCTATCCCTGATCCTTCAGTGAAGATTGGACAGAGAAATGAGTTGTCCGCCATCGACATCCTGAGGATCAACACTCTCTACAAGTGCTGAACTTCACACTCTGTTATGTCAGATTTCTATGTCCTCTGTATGATGATGTTAAGAGTGTTGTAACAACTGTTAATGAAAATAAAATAAAAAATAACATGAACAAAGGGCAAATAATTGTTCTGATTTTTCAGTAGACTCACAATCTGAAATAGTTTTCGAGCATTCATATAAATATCTGAAGAAGGGTTCTTTTAAATGATTGATTTGGTTATCGATTTTATTTTGACATACACAAACAAACAAACAAAACAAACAAACAAACACAAGAACATTTTTGAGTATAAAAAAAGAAACTGAAATCACTGTATTTAGTCCTTGATATTTATCAGAGTATTTATTACAATATATTGCTTCATTTTATCCTACTCAGGTTCTTTATATGTTGATTTATGACTTAACTACACAGTATAATGTTCAACAATGTGAAATGTTTTCCTGTCATCAACTCTAGTGAAATTGTTATTGTTTTTGTTTTTTCTGGAAAATGTGCAGTCGGTGTGTATGTTCACTCTTTCAGTGCTGCGTACTATAAATCAGAGAGAACTAGATTTATTAAATATCAAAGGCAATCTGTTTACATTTTACAAAGTGATAAAAGCTACAATTGTTATGCAACCTAAACTTTGTCATATATGTCAAATTTTGTGTGATTATTAAAGTAATCAACAAAACGTTTCTTAGGAAATACGCATATAAGATAAGATAAGATAATATTTTATTAATCCCCAGATGGAGAAATTAGGGTGTCACAGCAGCAGCCAAAAAAAGAAAAGAAAAGAAAGAAGAGTTAAAAGAGATAGTAAGGAGAACAATACAGGGATATATAAAGAGAATATACAGGATGTATAAATATGTATAGAAGCATAAACTCTATATACATTATATATATATCGGTATGCAGTATCTCACAAAAGTGAGTACACCCCTCCCATTTTTGTAAATATTTGATTATATCTTTTCATGTGACAACACTGAAGAAATGACACTTTGCTACAATGTAAAGTAGTGAGTGTACAGCTTGTGTAACAGTGTAAACAGTGCTGTCCCCTCAAAATAACTCAACACACAGCCATTAATATCTAAACCGCTGGCAACCAAAGTGAGTACACCCCTAAGTGAAAATGTCCAAATTGGGCCCAATTAGCCATTTTCCCTCCCCAGTGTCATGTGACTTGTTAGTGTTACAAGGTCTCAGGTGTGAATGGGGAGCAGGTGTGTTAAATCTGGTGTCATCGCTCTCACACTCCCTCATACTGGTCACTGGAAGTTCAACAGGGCACCTCATGGCAAAGAACTCTCTGAGGATCTGAAAAAAAGAATTGTTGCTCTACATAAAGATGGCCTAGGCTATAAGAAGATTGCCAAGACCCTGACACTGAGCTGCAGCACGGTGGCCAAGACCATACAGCGGTTTGACAGGACAGGTTCCACTCAGAACAGGCCTCGCCATGGTCCACCAAAGAAGTTGAGTGCACGTGCTCAGCGTCATATCCAGAGGTTGTGTTTGGGAAATAGACGTATGAGTGCTGCCAGCATTGCTGCAGAGGTTGAAGGGGTGGGGGGTCAGCCTGTCAGTGCTCAGACCATACACCGCACACTGAATCAAATTGGTCTGCATGGCTGTCGTCCCAGAAGGAAGCCTCTCACTACTTTACAATGTAGCAAAGTGTCATTTCTTCAGTGTTGTCACATGAAAAGATATAATCAAATATTTACAAAAATGGGAGGGGTGTACTCACTTTTATGAGATACTGTATATCTATATACATACACATATATATATGAGCAGTATTTACAACATGCAACAATGTGCAGTCCCATTATACAAGTAGCCCATGTACATATCGCATATGTACAATACTATATACATATTGCAGCTGTACAGTATAATTCATGTAGACTTATAAGAAAAGCTTTGAAGCAGTGATGTGATATGTGAGCAGTGCCAAAAGTACAGTATGGTGCCCATATGAAAACAGTGTAGGAGCGTATTTGTAGTGTAGTCAAAAGTCAAAAGTAAGGTCAAGGGAGGGGGTGGCTAAGTGTTGTACAGTCTGATGGCTGTCGGCACAAAGGAACATCTGAAGCGTTCCGTTTTGCACCTGCGGGGGGATGAGCCCGTGGCTGAAGGTGCTCTCCATCTGTCGCATCTCAGCATACAGTGGATGAAGAGGGTTTCCCAAAATGGACCTGATTTTGTTTCTTATTCTCTTCTCCACCACTGTCTCCAGAGTGTTCAGTTTGTGACCAACTTCTTCATCAACTTGTTGAGTCTGTCAGCCTCCCCAGCCTTAATTCCACCTCCCCAGCATGTTACAGCAAAGAACAGGGAACTGGCTACGACAGACTGATAGAACATCTGCAGTAGCTTGCTAATCACGTCAAATGACCTGAGCCTCCTTAGAAGCCTGAGCCTCTGTCCCTTCTGGTAGAGAGCTTCGGTGTTTTCCGACCAGTCCAGCTTGCTGTTGATGTGCACTCCCAGGAACTTGTACGAGTCCTCCATCTCTATTTACTCCCCCTGGATGGTAATAGGTGTTGGGGGCTTTCTGTTTCGCCGGAAGTCCACCATCAGATCTTTGGTCTTGCTGATGTTGAGCTGAAGGTGGTTATCCTCAGACCATCTGACAAAGCTCTCCACTACGCCTCTGTACTCCTCCTCCTTATCTTCACTGATGCAGCCCATGATGGAGGAGTCATCAGAGAATCTCTGGAGGTGGCATGTACCAGAGTATATGTGAGAGCATATGTGGCAGGATGGTCATTCCCCCCCCCCCCCCATGCATACAATTCTATGCATTTTTCCATGCATAATACTTTGTGCATTTTCCCATGCATACAACTCCATGCATTTTCACATGCATACAACTCCATGCATTTTTTCCATGCATAATGCTCCATGCATTTTCACATGCATACAACTCCATTCATTTTTTCACGAATAATACTCCATGCATTTTCCCATGCATTTAACTCCATGCATTTCCCATGCATACAACTCTATAACTTTTCCCATGCATACAACTCCATGCATTTTTCTCCACGCATAATGCTTTGTGCATTTTTTCATGCATAAAACTCCATGCATTGTCCCAATTTTCCATCAAGCCGCACAGTTACATAATGTAAGGTTATATAATATAAAAGCAGGAGGAGCTCTGGGGCGAAAGTAGGCGTGTTGTGAAGGTTCTTGGTCAGTCAGAAGTTCAACTCAAATCCCGAAAATGGCTGCTGAGAAAGAAAGCGGAGTTTTGAGTCTCTACGTTAACGGGAAAAAGGTACAGAGTCAGTAAAACTTGTTCAACTTTCCTCTCGAGCTCAAACGCGCGTGTAAGAGCTGGAAGTCATGAGACGCGCCGTGTCCCTGTGATCAGTTTCCGGTTTTTAAATAAGTGTACAGTGTTTTCTTTTCATGCTGAAAAGGTAAATAAATGTGTCATTTTCGGTTGCATTGGGACAGGTGACGGTGAGAGATGCGGATCCAGAGACCATGCTGCTCTCGTTCCTCAGGGAGAAACGTAGGATTCTGCTTTATTTCAATTCTTTACATTTAGCACGCTCCATTGAGCAGATTTAGGAGGTGATTAGGTTTCTCTAATTATGGTTCCTATGTGTTATATTGTACTTACAGAATCAATTATAGTAAAACTATATATACATAATATTGCATGTATTATTTACAGCATATGCTATACATGTTCAGCTTGAGACCAAGAGTATGTTCACCCCGACCCTCACACCAATATGTGTCCAGATTTATTCCCCCTTCGCTGTTATAATGCGCTCCACTTGCTCTTCTGGGAAGGCTTTGCACTAGATTTTGGAGCGTGGCTGTGGGGATTTGTGTTCATTCAGCTACAAGAGCATTAGTGAGGTTGATGTGAGGAGACTCCAGTTCCAGTTTATCCCAAACTGGGGTAGAGGTAAGGGCCCTGTGCAGGACACTCGAGCTCTTCCACCTTCTACCAACCTTCACACACCACGTCCTCATGGAGCTCACACTTTCTGTGCACTGTGTGTCATGCTGGAACAGGTTTGGGTCTCTTAGTTCCAGTGAAGGGAAACTGTAAAGCTACAGCATACAGAGACGTTCTATACAACTGTGTGCGTCATACTCCACATATGGCTGTGATGGTCAGGGGTGCACATACTTTTGGCTATATAGCGTATCGTTCACTACGATGGTGGAAACAAATAATATCTGCTTGGGTGGTTCTTGTGGTGGTTCCTTTCCTAACTGAAGCAAAAAGTGATTTTGACTTTGGATCAGATTCAGCAGTGGCAGTGTGTGAGTGAGAAATAAATCAGACTTTAAGTGACTCGGTTTAAATATATAACGCACACAGATGGGGAAGTTCAGAGACTTTGACCCAGACTGAAATTCTTTATCTCCTGCACACAGAGAGAGAGAGAGAGAGAGAGAGAGCTGGTGAGAGGCTGCTCCAATGTGTGTGTGTGTGTGTGTGTGTGTGTGTGCTCGCGCAGTGTGTCTAACAGGCACTAAGTATGGCTGTGGAGGAGGGGGGTGTGGCGCCTGCACCGTCATGCTGTCCACATACGACACTCAGACCAAGACCATCCAGTATCCTCCTGTCTGTCCTCCTGTCTGTCCTCCTGCTCCTTCCTCCGTTCTGTCCCCTGATTATTCTTTCTCTTTCCTCCTCTCTGTCCTCCTGCTCCCTCTTTCTGTCTCACCACCCGTCTGTCTTCCTGTCCCCCGATTGTTCTCGTGTCTTCCCTCCTGTCTGTGCTAATATCTGTCCTTCTGCTCTGTCATTCTGTCTCCCCACCTGTCTGTCTCACCGCTCCATTCTCCTGTCCGTCCCCTTTTTGTTCTCCTGTCTTTCCTCCTGTCTGTCCTAATGCCTGTCTTCCTGCTCCATCCTTTTGTCTCTCCACCTGTCTGTCATTTGATTATGTCCAGCGATGATGCATTATGTCTCATTTTGATGATCATTTTTAAAGACGCTACTTTTGAAAAGTGTTAGTCGTCATTTGTTAAGGTTTCAGTTGATATTTTACAAGAGTGATACATAACAGATTAATAACTGATCCGGAAAATATTTGTACAGTTAATAAAGTGATAAAATAATAAAGTGATAAAATAATAAAGTGTAGTTTCCTTCACTGCTGAGTCATTTCACTGTTAACGCCTGTCTGATGCCTTTATGCCAAACACACGGAGTGGCGGTGACCACAGTGGAGGGCATTGGGAACAGCAAGAGCAAACTACACCCTGTACAGGTAACACACACACACACACACACACACACACACACACACCTGGTGTATATGCACATATCTTCCACAGAACAATAAAGGTCACAAAAAGAGAACTTTGTGGTACATCCTACATATTATCTGATATACTGAGATATAACATGACATTATTGTGTGTGTGTGTGTGTGTGCGTGTGTGCGTGTGTGTGCGTGTTTTCAGGAGCGTATAGCGAAGGCAAATGGCTCTCAGTGTGGGTTTTGTACTCCAGGGATGGTGATGTCCATGTACACGCTGCTGAGGAACCAACCACAACCTAGCATGGATGACATCACACAGGCGCTGGGGGGTAACACACACACACACACACACACACACACACAGGTCTGAATTTAAACGTAGAAGATAATGGCTCCATTTCAGGTGCAGAAAGACCCTATTTATAATATGGATAAGTGCAGAAGTTTTGATACCCTTACTGCCAAATGATGCACTTAATAAAAATGGCAAATTTTTAATGGTATTGACATTTTTATTTCTCTTTTTCTTTTTTTTATTTAATGCTCTTTTTTTTCTGAATACTTGTAGTCACAGTGTGTGAGAGCTGTTATCATGATTCCTACTGACTCTAAACTTTTTTTATTAAGTTTAAAAGTTTTGTTTTTTTTTAACCCAGAAACCAAGGGGATAAAAACTTTTGCACTCAACTACTGCTGATTTATCGTATGGGTATATTGGTAATCTTTCTACATTGATGAGACGCTTTAGAGGATTAGTCTCTCCACTGACTGCTGATGTGTGTTTAATGTTTTTCTTCCTAGGTAATTTATGCAGATGCACAGGATATCGTCCGATTATCGACGGCTATCGGACTTTCTGTGAGGTGTGTGACTTATAAAACTACCGGAATGAACTGCGTGACGATAAACAGTCATGTGATGCTTAGTTTGTTTGAAGGAATCTTATTTTGGACAAATGTGTAAGGGCAGGAGCAAAAACTATATCATAATCCTGCTCTCCAGACAGAGGGGCAGACGGGCAGGAAAACGCTCATCAATAACACAATATTAATAAACATTACGCAAAAGGACAGACAGGAAGATATAGAAAGAAGACAGAGAGGAGGATAGACGGAAAGGCAGACAGGAGGACGGAGTGTGAAGACAGACAGGAGGACGGAGTGTGAAGACACACAGGAGGACGGAGTATAGAGACAGACAGGAGGACGGAGCGTGAAGACAGACAGGAGGACGGAGTATAGAGACAGACAGGAGGACGGAGTATAGAGACAGACAGGAGGACGGAGCGTGAAGACAGACAGGAGGACGGAGTATAGAGACCGACAGGAGGACGGAGCGTGAAGACAGACAGGAGGACGGAGTATAGAGAGTATAGAGACCGACAGGAGGACGGAGCGTGAAGACAGACAGGAGGACGGAGTATAGAGAGTATAGAGACAGACAGGAGGACGGAGCGTGAAGACAGACAGGAGGACGGAGTATAGAGACAGACAGGAGGACGGAGCGTGAAGACAGACAGGAGGACGGAATATAGAGACAGACAGGAGGATGGAGCGTGAAGACAGACAGGAGGACGGAATATAGAGACAGACAGGAGGATGGAGTATAGAGACAGAAAGGAGGATGGAACATGAAGATAGACAGGAGGACGGAGTATAGAGACAGACAGGAAGATGGAACGTGAAGACAGACAGGAGGACGGAGTATAGAGACAGACAGGAGGATGGAGTATAGAGACAGACAGGAGGACGGAGCGTGAAGACAGAAAGGAGGATAGCTTATAGAGACAGACAGGAGGGCGGAGTATAGAGACAGACAGGAGGGCGGAGTATAGAGACAGACAGGAGGATGTAGTATAGAGACAGACAGGAGGATGTAGTATAGAGACAGACAGGAGGACGGAGTATAGAGACAGAAAGGAGGATAGCTTATAGAGACAGACAGGAGGACGGAGTATAGAGACAGACAGGAGGATGTAGTATAGAGACAGACAGGAGGACGGAGTATAGAGACAGACAGGAGGATGTAGTATAGAGACAGACAGGAGGACGGAGTATAGAGACAGACAGGAGGATGTAGTATAGAGACAGACAGGAGGGCGGAGGCGGACATGATTATAATGATTTATAATAACTTAATATTTATACCTTAATGAGTTAATGAATACGTTAATAAGCATGAGATGTATTAGTATCAAGATTTAGGAAATTGTTTCATTAACGTCATTAGAGTGGTATCTGTAAGAGTACTGTAAGAGTACTGTAAGAGTACCGTAAGGGTACTAAAGGGAACGTATCGTGTCGTTACCTAAACTGCGCCGGAATAAAGTTCACACTCCGGTCCACTGTCCTGTTCTTCATGAACGTATTTACAGCCGTGTGTTAGAGCCGGCCTCGTGCTCCTGCTGCCAGACACGTGACCGCAGGTTGCATCTGCCAAGAGGTTAATCCCCGTCTCATGATGAAGCTTTGGAACCGTGACGCAACAAGACGCTGTGTTTTTGGGCTGAAAATATAACGCGTGTGTTCTCCAGCAGGATGAATTCTTATCACCTATACCACAGCGCTGTGGAATTCTCCGCTCTGATTGGCTCTCAGCTCTGAGGCGTGAGATTTATTTTTAAGCTAAAGTAGTTCCAGAGTCACACGCTCCGCTAACAACAAACAAAACGACACACGATTTCCATTTTCCGGAAATAAGTGAGGGATAATTGGCTTCCCGCTCCGCATGACCACCTCGGAGTGTGCGTTATTGTCTAATAACTCAGCTCAGCGGAGTCGATGATTCCTTCCTGATTACTCTCTCGCACGCGAGCCGTGTTGTGCTGAAGGTTTCCTATAATAATGTGTTATAATAACGAATAATGAATGGATGATTGTTTCTGTAGAGCGACCGCTGCTGTGAGGTGAACGGCACGGCCTGCTGTACCGCAAACGCTAAAGCGTCTCCTGAGAAAGTAAGAAGAATTTGTAGAAATAAAAAATACAAAAATACTTTTAGTAAGTTGTTTGTATTTCGCTGAACCTTTTAACGTGAGCAGCTGGGATTGATAAATCTGCTTTGGATTGATCTTACTGAGCAGAGATCACTCTCTCTCTGATCCTGATCCCGGACGTGTAGTTTGAGTTTACTGTGTTTATAAAAATGGATTAAATCATAAGGCTGATTATGAATAATGTGCGTTTACAGCTGGAGCTGTTTAATACGGAGGAGTTTCTTCCTCTGGACCCAACGCAGGACCTGATCTTCCCTCCGGAGCTCATCGTGAGAAACTTTTTTTTCTTGTTGTTTTTTAAAAAACACTATCAACACTTTTCCAAATAGAAACAGTTGGGGTTTTTTTTCTTAGCGGTTAGCACGTTCGCCTCACACCTTCAGGGTCGGGGGTTCGATTCCCGCCGGGGCTATGCGTGTGCGGAGTTTGCATGTGCTCCCCGTGCTGCGGGGGTTTCCTCCGGGTACTCCGGTTTCCTCCCCCAGTCCAAAGACATGCATGGTAGGCCGATTGGCGTTTCCAAAGTGTCCGTAGTGTATGAATGGGGGTGTGAGTGTGTATGTGATTGTGCCCTGCGATGGACTGGCACCCTGTCCAGGGTGTACCCCGCCTTGTGCCCGATGTTCCCTGGGATAGGCTCCAGGTTTCCCCGTGACCCTGAAGAAGGAGTAAGCGGTAGAAGATGGATGGATGGATGGATGGATGGAGTCGTTCATGTTTGTGTAGATTATGTGAGAATGTAGTGACGATAAAGCGTTCACTGTTCTGGTGGTAAACATAATAAAACCGGATTTGTTTGTATAGAGGATGGCGGAGAGTCAGGAACAAACCACTCAGACGTTTCGGGGGGAGAGGATGACCTGGATCTTCCCCGTGTCTCTCGGTGAGCTGCTCCAGCTGAAGTTTCAGTACCCAAAAGCCCCCATTGTGATGGGAAACACCAACATAGGTGAGGATTTCATCATCATCATCATCATCATCATCATCATCATCATCATCGACTCCATCACAACCCTGACCAGGAAAAATCAACCAGTCAATAAATGAGATACAATTCGCTTTAAATGAGATGCACAATAAAGAACAGTATTAACTGGTTGTATTAAAATGTAAATGCATGTCTGTTTCCATGGTTACGTTATAACGTACTATTTAAAATCAATTAGTGTAATACCAATACTATGTACACGTTTAAAAGGCTTCCTGACTGGTTGATGACAGGTTCATATTTAGAATCTAGCAGTGGTTGTTGGTTTCTATGGTTACTTCCTGGGACTGGTTGTTTTGATTGAGTGTTTGATGTTTTTGTGGCTTGTTTTCTGATTTTTTTTTCTCCTCAGGGTTGGACATCAAGTTTAAAGGTGTCGTGCATCCCATAATAATCTCAGCCACACGCGTGAAGGAACTGTTTGAAGTCACACACAAACCTGAAGGTGTGTGTGTGTGTGTGTGTGTGTGAGAGAGAGAGAGAGAGAGAGAGAGAGTGTGTGTGTGTGTGTGTGTGTGAGAGAGAGAGAGTGTGTGTGAGAGAGTGTGTGTGTGACAGAGTGTGTGCGCGAGTTCAGCAGGCATTTGTCAGATTCATTACAAGTAACCTATGAATGTCTCGCTGTGTGTGTGTGTGTGTGTGTGTGTGTTACAGGTGTGCACATCGGTGCTGGCTGCAGTTTATCCACAGTGCGCACCGTGTTGCAGAAGTGTGTGTGTTCTCTCCCGGCAGAACACACGCAGACGTACACGGCACTGCTCGAGCAACTGAGACACCTGGGAGGAGAACAGATCCGCAATGTTGCTGTGAGACACACACGTACACACACACACACACACACACACACACACACATGTAAGCCCACTGTTATCTAAGTGTGTGTATGTGTGTGTGTGTGTGTAGACGCTGGGCGGGAACATTGCCAGCGCGTACCCGAACTCTGATCTGAATCCTGTTCTGGCTGCAGGGCGGAGCTCAGTGCAGCTGCTGTCTCACGGTCATTACATCACTCATGACATCACTCAGAAAGACAGAGGGACAGACAGACAGACAGACCACTAGACAGGCAGATGGACGCTCGAATGGATCTATAGTTACACTAATACATCAACAGATAAACAGACAGCTGGATAGATGGACAGACATATAGACATTCACAGTCAGACAGACTGACAGACACGCAGATAGACAGACAGATATAGATAGAAAGATAGACTGATATACAGACACACAGATGGATAGATAGACAGAGACATAGACAGACAGGGAGAGAGAGAAGACAGGCAGACCCCACCGAAAGATCAATAGATATAGACAGACTGACATACTGGTGTTCAGGTGTGTCTGTGTGTGTGTGTGTGTGTGTGTGATCAGATGGAAGGCGTGAGGTTCCCCTGGATAAGGATTTCTTTGTGGGATCAGGAAAGACGATTCTCAGAGCGGACGAGATTGTGTTGTCTGTTTTTATTCCGGTTTCCAGAAAGGTGATGTTATACAGTACAAATACACCTGCTCTTATCATATATAAAGATATAAATATATAAATCATTTCAGTTTTTAGGTATCGGATCTATCTTCGTTACTTACTTACTTACAACTACTTCTTTAGCGATGTATCTTCCTTTCGATTCAGGGAAGGGATTTGTTTCGGTCTGGATGCTAGCGTTCGTGTCTGTCGTCTTTACTGTGTTTATCGTCCGTCACTCCGTCAGTGTGAGGTGGTGTGTGCGTTCCGTAACGCTCCCCGTAAAGACAACGCGCTGGCCACGGTGAGCGCCGGCATGCGGGTGCGGTTCGATCGCGACTCGGACGTGGTGGGAGACATGAGTGTGTATTACGGTGGAGTCGGAGCACACACACTCAGCGCGGAGAACGCGACGCGGCACGTCATCGGCAGGTGGACACACACTCCATGTTAATAACTTCATTAATAATAGCAGACAGGTATGTGTGCTGTCTGCTCTCAATAATCATGCTCTAAAGAATTATTTATAATAATAATAATAATAGTAATAGTAATTGTTGTATTTGTTTTTTTTCGTATTATTTATTATTAGAAAAAACCCGTACTAGCTACATGTTGTCGTCAGTTCTGTTAATTTTTACGCAGGTCGTGGAGTGAGGCGACGTTAAGTGGTGCGTACGCGGCGCTGCTCGATGACGTCACACTCGGGGCGTCGGCTCCGGGGGGGAAGGTGGTGTTCCGCAGGTCTCTGACCCTCAGCATGTTCTTCCGGTTCTACCTACACGTCCTGCAGCACCTCAGAGACCAGGTACGCCTTCACAAACTCATGACTAATAAAGTCAGAGTTAATTATAAGAACTAATCGCTGGGGTTTTAAATGCTGCGTTTGCGATTTGCAGGTTTTTAGAGGAAGAAACTCAAGAGCTTGTTGCTATAGTGATGGAAATAACCCACTCCGCCCCTTTCAGAAAGATTTCTGACAACATAGTGATTTAGCTCATTTTATTTTTCTTCTTCTTCCTCTTATTATTATTATTATTATTATTATTATTATTATTATTATGAGCAGTTAAATGCTGCACACAGTATGTGTGTAATGTATTTCATTTTAATATGAATAGCTGTTCTTCCTCTTCTTTTTCTTCTTATTATTATTATATTTAAATCATTACGTGTGTGTGTGTGTGTGTGTGTGTGTGTGTGTGTGTGATTTGGAAGAATGTGATTCAGGGTGAAATTCCAAAATGTGAGCTGAGTGCAGTGGAGCCGCTGCCCAACTTCATTCAGCCTGGATACCAGGAGTTCCAGGTGTGTGTGTGTGTGTGTGTGTGTGTGTGTGTGTGTGTGTGTGAGGAAAAATATAGTAAAGCACTGTAAAATGAAAGGACACAAATCACAAATGATAAAATTGTGTGTGTGTTTTTGGTTTTATATATATATATATGTATATGTATATGTGTATATATATATATATATATATATATGTATATATGTGTGTGTGTGTGTGTGTGTGTGTGTGTAGCCTGTGTCAGAGGGGGACTGTGTGGGCCGGGCGTTGCCTCACCATTCTTCCGTCTCACATGCTACAGGAGAGGCCGTGTACTGCGATGACATTCCACACACACATGGAGAACTGTTCCTCTCTGTCGTCACCAGCACCAGAGCACACGCCAAGATCACGTAAAACACACACACACACGCCAAGATCACGTAAAACACACACACACCCACGCCAAGATCACGTAAAACACACACACACACACACACGCCAAGATCACGTAAAACACACACACACACACATGCCAAGATCACGTAAAACACACACACACACTGAATTGTTGATATCATTTTCCTGACAGCCACATTGATGTGGGCGGAGCTCTGGCGATGGTGGGCGTGGTGGATGTGATCACTTTCAAGGACATTCCAGGCAGGAGGTCGGTCTCCTTCAGTGGGATGAATGAGGATCTGTTGGCAGAAAACGAGGTCCTTCAAATAAATCCCATGTCGTTCACGTGTCGTTTTAAACGAGTGATCACGTACCAATGTGGAAATACTTTCAAAATAAAATCCAACAATCTAAACATGACTGTGTAAATGCATAGATCATTAAAACTCACTTTTGAAAAATGACCTATATAAATATATAAACACTTAAAAATATATATATATATATATAATAAATTATTCAGATTGCTTGGATAATTTAGCGGCAGTTTAGCATCAGATTTTGGTACGAATTTCAACAAGTAGTATAATTCTGTATGAAAAAAACAGGATTTAAAAACAGTATTTCTTCCCGTGCCGTTTCCGTATCTGCTCTCAGGTGACGTGTGTGGGTCACGTGATCTGCGCCGTCGTCGCCGATACGAAGCAGCACGCTAAGCTCGCCGCGTCGGCTTTGAAGATCACCTATGAGGACCTGAAAGAGGACCTGATCTTCACTGTAGAGGTCAGGCGTTCCCTCACCAGCCTCTCTGTTCTCTCTCGCGTTACCAAGAAACCGCAAAGCGCTGACACTGCAGACTCCTTCCGTCAGCGTTCATTAAACGTGTGTGTGTGTGTGTGTGTGTGTGTGTTGGATGCAGGAAGCTGTGGAGAAGAGCTCCTTCTTTCCTCCTCAAAGAGAGATTCAGAGAGGAGACGTGGCCTCGGCGCTTCTGGAGACCGACCACGTTTACGAAGGTCACATTTCACTCGCTAGTTCAGTGATCGCACTCGTTAGCTACGTTCTGCTTGGAAGCTATACTTGCCGGTTGCCTAGCAACAGCATTTTTCCTAATTGCTGTTGCGTTTTCAGGAGAGATGCGTGTTGGAGGACAGGAACATTTCTACATGGAGACACAGAGCATGCTGGTCATTCCTGTAGGAGAGGAGAAGGAGATGAAGGTTTATCTGTCTACACAACACCCAACATGTGTTCAGGTACACACACACACACACACACACACACGCAAAGAAATATACACATTCATATACCACCCACCAGGACTACACAAACCTGATCATGTAAACTTTAACACAGGACTTTCACGTCATACTTCTTGCCTTTTTAAAAAAAAAAATTTCATTGTTGTTTTAATCCGCTCCTGTAGATGGCGATATCGGAGACGTTGGGCATCCCGTCTAATCGCGTGTCCTGCCACGTGAAACGTGTCGGTGGGGCGTTTGGGGGTAAAGTGACCAAGACGACGGTGCTGGCGTGTGTTACTGCAGTGGCTGCGTGGAAGTGAGTTCAGTTCAGGCGTTTATTTAGCAGCACGGCGCTGGCGTGTTTCACGTGACTGAGTTCATGTGTAAAGAGAAACGTTTACACTACAAAGTCTGTGTTACTATATTCAATATGTTTAATACTAACCCTCCATATACTGTGTGTCCCGTATATTCTAGAGAGTATCTGGCAGTTGTGTCGGAGTATTGAACAATCATGGTCTCTCTTTGACTTCCAGATGTTTTATTTATTAAGTCTCATGTCATAAAAAATACTTGTATGAATATTATCAATCACCTGGTAGAGTTTAGTTATAGTGATATCTGTTTTTTTAATGACCCTATGAGTGTGTGTGTGTGTGTGTGTGTGTGTGTGTGTGTGTGTGTGTGTGTGTGTAGAACGGAGAGGCCAGTGCGCTGTGTTCTGGAACGAGGAGAGGACATGCTGATCACAGGAGGGCGCCACCCAGTGCTGGGGAGGTACAAGGTCAGGTCTTAATCACACATACACACACACACACACACACACACACTGTGTCCCCATAATACACATCACATACTCACGTGTGTGTGTGTGTGTGTATCAGGTGGGCTTTATGAATGATGGCAGAATCACTGCAGCTGATGTTCATTATTACGCCAACGCGGGCAACACACCTGACGAGTCCCCACTGGTGAGATCTGTCTCTCTGTCTGTCTGTCTGATCTGTCAGCCATCTCTGGCTTCATTATCTCTTCTCTCTCTCGCTCGCTCTCGCAGGTAGCAGAGAAGATTCTGCTCCACATGGATAACGCTTATAACATCCCGAATCTCCGTGGCCAGTCAGCTGCCTGCAGGACCAACCTGCCCTCCAGCACGGCGTTCCGGGGTTTCGGCGTGCCACAGAGCATGGTGGTCATCGAAAACATGGTCAACGATGTGGCCATGATGCTCGGCCTGCCAGCTGAAGAGGTCAGAGGTCAAATGAGCAAAAGCCTCATAATAGTGTGCCATTAGTTTTATAATAAAAGCTCGAGCCGCTTTTTGCAAGAAGCATTGTGTGACGCATCAGACAGAAGAGCATTCGTAACCACGCATTCGCAATTTTCGCTCCAGCGTTTAAAATTGCTATATGCTGGTCGTCATGGTTACGGAGTGACATTAGTAAATTGGTTATAAAAATGTAGGCCGCCCCACCCAAAAAAAAAAATTGAGTTACTGGGAAAGTAAATGGGATTAGTTAGAGAAGCAGCCAAGAGCTAACATGATGCATCTGAACACGATGCTACTGCCACCATGCTTCACAACCAGGTTTCTGCCAAATGTAGCACTCTGTGCCAAGCCAAAATAGTTCAGTTTGGATGTTCAAAGCTTCACATTTGCATAAAGTTCAGCTAGTGGCCCTGCCCACTTCACTTTGCAAGCAATTGTTCCGCCTCCTGTCAGTTTGGATCACCCAATCGCCGTTATGAGCACAGGGTACAGCGGCGTCACAAACGGAACAGAAAAACCACTAGCAAGGAGAAAAAGGAGACAATGAAAAGGTGGAGAAGAAAAAAGAATAAGATATTGCATATCTATAAACAAGTATTTTTCAGGTGTGTGTGTGTGTGTGTGTGTGTGTGTGTGTGTGTGACAGATCCGTGAGAAGAACATGTACAAGGAGGTGTCCTTCACACACTATAAGATGGAGTTTGACCCGGAGAACCTGCGGCGGTGTTGGGAGGAGTGTAAGGACAGAGCCGACGTCGCTCACAGGAGAGAGAACATCACTCGCTTCAACCTGCAGCACCGCTGGAGAAAGAGGGGCCTCGCCATCGTACCCATCAAATACGGCATCGGGTTCGCCGAGGGATTCCTCAACCAGGTCTCCGTGTGTGTGTGTGTGTGTGTGTGTGTGTGCGTGTGTGTGTGTGTGTGTGTGTGTGTGTGTGTGTCCTGACACACAACACAGCCGCATAATCAGGGCAGCTGTGCGATTGTGAAAGTCTGTATTTATTTATTTATTTTTATTATTATAGTGTACATTATGTAGTGTTTGTGCACAATACGCACGTTTCTTCCAAACAAACAAACAAATAAATAAGGAGAACAGTGTTTAATCGGGAACACTCCTAGTTTGATTCCTGCACACACCTTCACACAGGGGTCTATTAACGTGTACATAATGAGCATGTCCACTAGGGGGCAGTGTAACACATCCTCAACCTCAATGCACAGGAAAAACTACAAATAAACTCGGACTTTAATTATCGACAGGAGCAAAGACATCCATTTACATCCTGTTAATAAGAACAAAAAATATCCTAAACACATTGTGTAACATGGATATATAATATGTTTTATGTTGTGTGTGTGCGTGCGTGTGTTTCCAGGCTGCTGCGCTGGTACACATCTACAAGGACGGATCAGTGTTGATAAGTCACGGTGGGACTGAGATGGGTCAGGGCTTACACACCAAAGTCCAACAGGTACTTCCTGTCTCTCGGCCAATCAGCTTTCAGATAGCACTTACTTCCTGTTTCTGTAACAGTGATCTAAACCCTGGATGGATTTGTACATTTAAAAAAAAACAAAAATAAAAACAACCCTGCAGAAACGCGCGTGTGTGTGTGTAGGTGGCGAGTCGAGAGCTGAACATCCCGCTGTCTCTGATCCATATTTCTGAGACGTGTACGAGCTCCGTTCCCAACACGTCTCCCTCCGCTGCGTCCTTCGGCACTGACGCTAACGGAATGGCCGTCAGGGTAACACACACATGCGCACACACACACTCACACTAATTAATTTGTAGTCTAGTTGCCATAGAATACATCTTCATTTGTTGCACATTATATGTGTATGTGGTTTCTATAATATTTGATGATTATACTATAACACACAGCGTAGTGACGTACAGGTGTCACAGCAGGTAGCGTTGTCTCCCCACATCCTCCACATCCTCCTCATCCTCCTCATCCTCACTTCCATCCTGAGCTCAGGTTACGGCCATACCGAGTGTCTTCTCAGCATCATTAAGCGTGTTTGTTTTGCAGGACGCGTGTCGGACTCTGTACCAGCGACTGGAGCCGATCAGACAGACTGAGCCCGACGGCACGTGGCAGAGCTGGGTATTGTAACACGATTGGGGGGTCAATAAAGACAGACATGAAAGGTAAATCGGTGTTGTGATGTTTGGTTTGTTTTGTGGTGTGTAGATCAAGAGAGCGTTCTTGGAGAAAATCAGTCTGTCAGCTACTGGATTCTACAGGTAACACATGCACGTACATATAATACACATTATCTCCCAAATATACAATGGAACAAAATGTATAAATCCAGGAAGAGGAAAGTAATGAGCAGAACACTGGAGTAAAATTACAGCACTTAACATGTACTCAGGTAAAAGTAAAATTTTCTGGTTTTTTTTTTTTTATATGAAGTACAATTTTTGAGGAAAAACTGCTCTGTAGTGAGACTGTGTGTCATTGTTGTAAACTTCTGCCTCCTGTTCCATATGTCAGAGGTCACGATACAGGGATGGACTGGGAGAAACAGGAAGGACGGCCGTATGTGTATTTCACCTACGGAGCCTGCTGCAGTGAGGTGGAGCTCGACTGTCTGTCAGGAGAATACAGGGTTAGTACTAAACACACACACACACTGCGTAAATAACACACTTTTACCTGTAAGGTAAATGAAAGTGTGTGTGTGTGTGTGATGTTTCACAGACTGTAAGGACAGACCTGGTTGTGGACATCGGGAAGAGCTTAAACCCCTCCATTGATATCGGCCAGGTAACACACACATCTGTACACACACCTCCATATCATTGAATAGTTATGTATCACAGCATGTTTTGTGTGTGTGTGTGTGTGTCAGATTGAGGGAGCGTTTATACAGGGCCTGGGCCTCTACACTATGGAAGAGCTGCACTTTTCCCCCTCGGGTGTTCTGTATACTCGAGGTCCGGCTCAGTATAAGATCCCGGCTGTGTGTGACGTCCCGCTGCAGTTTAAGGTCTACCTGCTCTCTGGATCCCAAAATCCGCACGCCATCTACTCCTCAAAGGTACGCGCATCCGGTTAGACATTATTCCAACACCTAAACTTCCTTTCCAATGCTAACCCAGCAGTAGCCTCGTAGCACCAGAGGGCAAAACTAAAGAAACAAACACGTCCGAGGTTAAAGGTGACGCGTGGCGGCCATTTTATTTTTTGGAAAAACCATTTGAATTTTTTATTTTTTTTTCCAAGGACCTAAAATGACCTGGACTTGCTCTCTGTAGCATACAGATATTTATTTATTCTATTTTCAGCCACTCACGTGACGATCCGTGTCATGTTTCAGGGTATCGGAGAACCCACGCTTTTCCTGGGTAGCTCTGTGTTCTTTGCTATAAAGGATGCTGTAATGGCAGCGCGAAAGGATGCAGGATTAACCGGACCATTCACCCTAAACAGCCCTGCTACTCCGGAGCGAGTGTGCCTCGCATGCAGCACACACTTCACACAGATGGTATATACACACACACACACACACACACACAGAGAAAACACTAAAGTGAAAGAGCTACACTGTAATATATTCTCCTTCTGTCCTGTTGACTTCTTTCCTCAGATCTTGAAATAGCGATGAATGCTTTGCTTAATTAGCATAAAATAAACATATATTTTGTGTAAATTAGATGTATGTGAGGGTAATGCGTGGCGTGTCATATGTATGTGACATGTAAATAAAGTGCTAGTGCGCGGAGGTTTGTTCATACGTCATTCTGGACCCTCAAATCTGTGCTGGTTTCTACCCAACGTTCATGAACAAGAGCCAATAATTGTCTTTTACTGAGTGAATTTTCACAGTTTTTAGAATTGAATATATTCACACACACACGAATCTGACTCTTTGTGTTTTTCGTCTCCAGATCCCAGACACAGGAACAGGAGCGTCGCAGCCGTGGTCTCTGCCGCTGCCTTGACCTTCATTTCACCTTTCTGATCAATTTATTTCCATTAAATGATCACATCTGCAACATTTACATACATCCTAAATGAATAAACTGAATAAATGATTTAATAGGTTCATCAGATATTTCGAACAGACATCTCTTTCGAAGCATTAACATTAAAACTACCATTAAAATTATATCAGCACATTTATATTAACACTATACAATATATATAATATATATCTGAGATACAGGTGTGTGAGGTGCTGGTTCACTGGATATAAACTTGCAGAGATTAATCTCACCATTCTGTTGAATTTATTTTATGATTGTGCATGGGTTCGTACAAAGATTTATAACAAGTCTCTCAAAACGTGACGTCTTACGAACGTAGCTATAAATAATCAATACAATCAGGTATTTTGTGGACGGCTCAATTTCAGGGCATTGAGAAATGACTTTACAATTATATAACCAACTTTAATAGTATTATCTTAATAACAGTAGTAGTGTCCTGTTTTTCTGAAAAGCACTGAAAATTAAAAGTGCTAATTATCATTCAGGCTAATAAAGCTATGTTCGTTATGTTCTATGATCAAAATAATAAACCCTTTAAGCACTTAATCCAGATGGCATTACTTTTATTTATATATATATATATATATATATATATATATATATATATATATATATATATATATATATATATATATATATACACACACACATATATATGTGTGTCTGTTTTATTATTGTTTAAGAAAAGGGGGTCATTCCATCTCAAGTGGTCCAATACAAGTTGCTTGACCATTTTTGAATTGTTCTAAAAAAATTTTTTTGGAGTGATTACCACTATGCATGGGAGTTGCAAAACCACCATTTTTTTCCCACTTGGTTTAACTACGACAGCCATCTTTGTGTCCTGGCACACAACAAATTTTGGTTATACAGCTGTTTACGGAAACCTCAATATCTCGGCTCAGGATGGTTCTAGCTCCTTGGAACAAAAACTGACCTCTAGAGCGCATTACAAGGTACACGGACATATATAAATTTATAATGTGATGGTTTGAGTCTCAGTCTTAATTATTTTTTTGGGGTACCTAGGTAAGTATAGTGTGCATGCAGAAAATTTCAGGTTTGAGACTTCTCATTATTTTTTTTTATGGGGCAGGAAAGTGCCATTTTTAAAAATACTGTTCATTTTTTATTTGTTTTATTTGGTGTGCTTATATTACATCTGTTCATTTCTCAAAATGCATGAATAAAGTAGGCTTTTTCCCAGATTTCAACTAGCCCTAGCTCTGTAACCAGTGGAATCTCAAAACTCAAAATTGTTTACAGCAAAATGTTATTATAGAGAACTTATTTCTGTGAAAATTTCAGGTTTGTATCAGGTCCCCCACCAGAGATATTCATATACCTGAGATATACCTGAAAATGAGGGGATTTAAAAAAAAAAAAGAGAGAGAGAATTGCACATTCTCGTCCCCATAAAAAAAGAGAAGTCTCAAACCTGAAGTTCTGCATGCGTGCTATACTTACCTAGGTACCCCCTAAAAAAAATTAAGACCGAGACTCGAACCCTTCCCATTATAAATTGACCCTAAAAGTGGAACTGTGAGCAATCTTCAGCATTACATTTGGACTTAAGTTCTAAGTCTAAGGAACAAGACTGTGCAAAATGTTTCTATGCATCCATGTACCTTGTAATGTGCTCTAGAGATCAGTTTTTGTTCCAAGGAGCTAGGACCATCCTGAGGCGAGATATTGAGGTTTCCGTAAACAGTTGTATAATCCAAATTTATTGTGTGCCATGACACAAGGATAGCTGTTGTAGTTAAACCAAGTAAAAAATGCCAATACGTAGAGGTAATCACTCAATATTCTATATATATATATATATATATATATATATATATATATATATATATATATATAAATTTAAAAGTGTCAAGCAACCAACTTTACAATTACTGGACCACTTCAGATGGACTGACACAAGGGGACGTATATATTCTGTTTCAAGTTTCTTTACAAATGAAACAATACATATGTGTTACAATATCAGTGTTACACTGGATTGTGGATGTTGCTATCTGTAAAAATGTGCAAACACGATCATGATTGAAATCAAATGTAGAACATTCTATGAACACTTTCCCCAACAGTGAAGAGTTAAAGCACAGACTCCATTATTAAGAAATCAGAGATGGTCTTGCCACACAGGCGTGATTATAATGGAATAGTCAACCGTGTTAGATGAAGGGGAAGTTCTCTTTCAAGAAATGTACATAAATGCTACGCGGTAGAACTATTTTCACATAATTCAACCTGGTATTGAAAATCAATCGTAGATCACGGCAAAACGTCTTTTTAACATAATTACTATTTAATACGACGGATATATCTCAATTTCGAATTTCAACTTGACCTCCCCGCTTCCGCATACACATGGACTAGTCCGCATTTTTTATGCTGTCTGCGCCTGCGCACACAGCTCTTGCTTCCTCAGAGGGGATTTTGTTAGAAGGGCTCGGAACAGCATTGTGTCGCATTGTTCGGTGGTACTAAGACCGTTTTTATTTGAATTCATTTCGGTGAGTCTCACGCTGTATTTCAAAGACGATGGCGGGTAGATTTATTCGAGGCAACAACATGTTCGATCGCAATAAGATGGCGGATAAATCTGTCTTTTAAATGATGGCTGTCTAGGTTAAGGCGTTAGCTTGCCTGTTGCTACCTTGTTAGCTAAGTGGCTTCGGTAAAATAAAAACCTGTTTCTTTTTTTTGTCAGTGACGATTAATTTTAGTAGTCGAGTTAATATAGCGAAAGTTTTGACGGCAAAGTCATTCCTATTCCTAAATCGTTAAAGTGCGACTGTTCAAGTGGACGGTGTCACTCAAGCCGGTTTTAGGCCTCGCGAGCTCAGTTGATGTAGCATTGTTACAACGCGTCCAAATGTGGCTGGAGGATGCGGCTACTGCGCATGCGCTGTCCACAGCTAGCGGCGGAAACTGTTCCGACATGACGGACATTTTCTTTTTCAAAAAAATAATAAAATCCGTTCACATTGCGTGCGTCGAATACGTTTTAACTCGCGATTGGTTTTCGCTAAAATTTTATTACGTTCTGGTGTAAGTTAACGGAGTAAGATTATTAAAAAGGGATGCTTTTTAAACAGTGCTAGCGTGTTATTTGCGGAAGTGATTAGTCACGTGATCAGGCGACTGCTTTCAAAATGTCTCCCTATTTTATGAGTTAAATATAGAGGTTGTAGGTCTGTTGTAACAGTAATATTTGCACACCCCAAAAAAAACAGCTGATGTAATACATTTTTGCTCTTATAATTTTACTATTTAAAAGTTTAGCAAAAATCTGTATTTAAAAACATTTAATTGCAGATTAGTTTTTATTACTATAACTGTTAAATACTAGTGAATGTGCATGATATGATTTTGATGAGTTATTAATCGTGATCTAATGTGTTATCTAATTAATGAATTCCTGGTTCTGAAACTGATGTGGTTCCCTCCTTCTCTTCTCACTAGGTGTCTTTTATGAATAATCAAAAGCAGCAAAAGCCAACGCTAACCGGCCAGCGTTTTAAGACACGGAAAAGAGGTGAGCTCCTGATGCTGGGTTTAAACAGATTTTTGTAGTGCTGCTGTGATGCTGACGGGGTGTGTGTGGTGTTCACTCTCAACAGATGAAAAGGAGAGATTTGACCCTACTCAGTTTCAAGAAAGTATCGTGCAAGGCTTGAACCAAACTGGCACTGATTTGGACGCGGTCGCGAAGTTCCTGGATGCATCTGGCGCTAAGCTCGACTATCGCCGCTATGCAGAGACGCTCTTCGACATCCTGGTGGCCGGTGGAATGCTGGGTAATGAACCTCGCGCGTCATCTTCGTACACACACGTGCACAGTTTCCTCAATACGTTGAATCGGCTTTATCTCATAGCAAGCAGAGACTTCTATCCAGTCGTTTGATTATTCGTGACTTTGTAGTCACAGTAAATGCACGTTGAACATGATGTCACACGTTGAACATTTTTATTCCCTCCCCTGTGTAGCCCCAGGTGGGACCCTTTCTGATGACCTGACCCGTACTGAGTACTGTCTCTTCACGGCAAACGAAGACCTGGAGACAATGCAAGCTTACGCTCAGGTAATTGCAGGGCAATCGCAGGTTTAAATTAACACGCTCCTCCTAATACGCTATCGTTACTATAGTAATGGCTCGTTCAGGGGGACTGTGGGGCAGCCGCGCCACATGGACGGGTTAAAATAATCATCGCTGTGGTGGTGGTTTCTGTAAGGAGAGACCACCTGCAACATTATACAGAATTATAAGCAGATAACAAGCGCTGTCGTTCTTTAATAAATATGAATTGTGATGAATGACGAGTTGCTGTGGTACAAAGAGGTTGTGGGGGTTGTTGAGGGAGAAACGCTTTGTGTAGGTTCCTTCAACACCACCACTCGCTGATGGATTATTTTCCTATAACAGCATGTATATGGTGTTTGGTGTGGTTTTTCTTTTCTCTTTTTCTTTTTTTCTCTCCTCATCCTCCCCTTTTCACAACACAGTACTAAAAGAATGTACTACTTGTTGGAAGTGACTTACTGAATGCTTTGTACGTTTTAGTACAGTTGTTAGGGCTGCACAATTATGGTCAAAATGATAATCACGATTATTTTGATCAATATTGAGATCGCGATTATCATGATTATTCATTGATTTTTAGGGACAACATATTTTTATTGCACTTCTACATTTAAATAAATGGACCGCTGCTTTCACCTCCATGTTGTGCTACATTCCTGTAATGTACAAATCTTTGCATCAAATTAGACTGGTCCTTAAAGTGCATTGTCTTGTAGAAGCAAAATATAAATAACATTGTACCCAAAATATAGGATAAGTACAAATAAAAATATGCCTCAAATATAACAATATGCAACCAAAAGGCAATAAGTGTTTACAGGAGGAGAGACGCAGACAAATTGCCCAATAGAGCGGTGCAGGGATAAATGGTAAATGGCCCACTTGTAATACGCTTTTATCCAAAGCGCTTTACACTGTGTGTCATTCACCCATTCACTCGCACACCAATGGTAGCAGAGCTGCCATGCAAGGTGCTAACTTGCCATCGGGAGCAACTTGGGGTTCAGTGCCCAAGGACACTTCGGTACGTGGAGTCACGTGGGCCGGGAATCGAACCGCCAACCCTACGATTAGTGGACAAGCTGCTCTACCACCTGAGACACAGCCACCACAGGGATCCCCCAGGGATGATGTCATTTTGTACCGGAACCCAGACGTTATCATCACACCAGTTCCCTCAACAAAAACTCAACAGGAGCTTTCACACAGACTTTTGGATTATTACAAAAAATAAGCTTGATCAATACTAACGTTCTGTCCCTTAAGATATATTTTCAGAAATGAACACAACTTTTATGAAGTTTGAAATCTAAATACAATCTGCAGAAATAAAATGCTAACCGTATGCTGTAAATGAACTACACCACGGTCGCCCGACTTCGTCACCAAGCTTCCGACAACTTTTCCAAACTTCATTTAAAACATTTTCCATAATAAAGATTTCTCTGTGGATGAATCTTCATCCATGTTTTTTTTTTTTGGGGGGGGGGCGGTTATTGTGCACCGCAAACCTGGACCAGTTTACCTGCAACGACTTTTCCTGTTCGGCGTGATGACGTTTAACGTCCCCGACAACCTCCGTAGTCGCATTTAGCAACACGTTCGTGTCACGGTTTCCCCTCACGCTCTGAAACCCGACACGAAGCTCGCGGCTCAAGCACTAAAATACTAACTTGTTCCTGGGTGTTGGTGTAAAAAATGCTGTCATCCCCACGCTGCTCCATGGTGACTGGCTGTAAGTTTAGGTAGCGCTTGATTTGATCTGCAGCGGAGTTTTCTATGAGCGGAGGACGAAGTTTAAATGTCACTATCGCAGCCGTTCATGTAATCGAGATCGATATTCGATAGATTCTGCAGCCCTACGTTGTAGTTGTACACTACCCTTCTTTCTCTCGGATTAATCCGATGTCTGATTTATTTACATTTTCAAAATAACTTGTGCACGTTGCGGCATGTTCACTCTGGAGAGGAATGATAACTTGCCGTGTCTGGGATGTTTTGTTGACCTGTAACTCATCCGCATGATTAACGTTATGACTGATTGCTTTTTTTTTTTGTTGAGTGTAATTCACTGTGTGTGTGTAGGTTTTTAACAAGCTGATCAGGCGGTACAAGTACCTGGAGAAAGGGTTTGAGGAGGAGATCAAGAAGGTGAGAGGAGACATTTTTACTTTTTTAGATCCGAACTGTAACCGTGTGTGGTCTCTTGTGACTCGATAAACGACTGGCTGCTCTGTTCTCACTTCACGCCAAAAAAAGAAACGTTTGTGTTGCGGTCTTGTTGCACTATAGACTGATTTATTCTTTGATCTATTTATTGTCCCGTAGCTGCTGCTGTTTCTAAAAGGCTTCACAGAGTCCGAGCGTAACAAGCTGGCCATGCTGACGGGCATCCTGCTAGCCAACGGGAATATATCAGCGTCCATCCTGAGCAGCCTCTTCAACGAGAACCTGGTCAAAGAAGGTAACCCAGAGCAACCAATTACATGGAAGTGTCAGCACAGTAGGCGTGGGTTATGTGACCAATTGCGTTACGATACTTGATGTTTCTGCGATGATGCGCACGTCATAATGTAGAAATTTGCACAAACAAGCCACCATCCAAGCTGTGTAACTTTTTATTTAATTTATCTAGCATGTTGAAATATTTTTAACGTCAGCCGATCTTAAACGGATTAGCTGTAAGGTGTACATGGTTAAAATGGTGATGTTATAATGGTCTGGTTGCAGGTGTTTCTGCTGCCTTTGCCGTCAAACTGTTTAAATCCTGGATCAACGAGAAGGACATCAACTCTGTCGCCGCCAGTCTGCGTAAAGTCGGCATGGACAACAGGCTGATGGTAAAGTTTACACGTCGCTACTGGGGGACGGTCTTATCTCTGTGTGTGTGCATGACCTTAGAGATGTTCACCAGTGGTGCTGCAGCACAGCGAGATGACTTGCAAGTGGGCGTGTTCCATGACTACTAGCTCTTTAGGATTTAGCTTGAGGAGGACTTCTGGTCAGAGTCTGGAATTCATTCATTTGTTTGTTTTTTGTTTTAAACAGGAGCTCTTTCCGGCTAACAAGCGGAGCTGCGAGCACTTCTCCAAATACTTCACAGACGCCGGGCTGAAGGAGCTCTCCGATTTCGCTCGCAATCAGCAGTCCATCGGCGCTCGCAAGGAGCTGCAGAAAGAGCTGCAGGAGCAGATGGCGCGTGGAGAGACCCTCAAAGACGTGAGCAGATTCATCACACGAAATCTGTGCCGATCTTCTCGGCGATCTGTGTCTGATTTGTGCCGCGTTAACTCTCTCTCTCTCTCTCTCTCTCTCACACATACGCTGCAGATGATTGGATACGTGCGCGAGGAGATGAAGAAGACCGGCATCTCTGAGCAGACGATGATCGGCATCGTATGGACGAGTGTCATGAGCTCCATGGAGTGGAACAAGAAAGAGGAGCTCGTCACTGAACAAGCCATCAAACACTTGAAGGTACGAGATGGATCTCGGGGTTGTGTTGATGCACTCGTTCTACTACGTTATTGTTTCTACAACGCATGACCCTTGACCCATCCCTCCCCCAGCCAAGTTTTTTAAATTTATTTATCCCCCCCGTTGTGCTTGTTGCAGCAATACAGCCCGCTGCTGAATGCGTTCACGACACAGGGCCTGTCTGAACTCACTCTGCTCCTGAAGATCCAGGAGTACTGCTACGACAACATCCACTTCATGAAGGCCTTCCAGAAGATCGTGGTGCTGCTGTACAAAGGTGCGTGTTTCAGTCAGGGCGTGGTGTGAAGGTGAGAAGAATTGTGTGGTTTGTACAGTAACCTCCAAGTGCTTGGTTGGGTTCTAGTTTGTTGGCCTTTTTTCTGTTTCATCTGAACATCTAAAACTGAGCTGTTCCACCTCAAGCGCCTGGTGATTACCATAAAACCCTGTGTGTCCGCGTTTCTACCTCGGAGTAGTAACTTGTGAGTGGACTGTAGTGAAAACTTGAGTTTGGTGTGTATGTATTTATTTATTTATTTATTTATTTATTTATTTTTATTTTGCTGTGTGTGTAGCTGATGTTCTGAGCGAGGAAGCCATTCTAAAGTGGTACACCGAGGGCCACGTGGCCAAAGGCAAGAGCGTCTTCCTGGAGCAGATGAAGAAGTTTGTGGAGTGGCTGAAGAACGCAGAGGAAGGTAAAACAGCTTCGTCTCTCTCGCACGCGAGTGAGGTGCAGTTTAGTGATCTGTGTGTCATAGCTCCGTCCTGTGGTCCATCCTCAGCACGAACCCATTACACAGCCACACACATACTGGCCGTGTAATTCTACAGGAAGTGACTACAGGACTTATTTCCTCACTGTGTTTATGATTTTATGAAACTGCTGAATTATGTCACAGTAATCTTTATTTACTGACAAGTCTAATCTCTTATTATTTATTTCTTATTTAGTCAGCAGCACTTGTAATAAATTAGTATTTTTTCTGTCCTGTGTTTCAGAGTCTGAATCTGATGAGGAGGAGGGAGACTGAGACGCTTCAGCTGCTGCTGGACTCAAATGTTTTGTTACGAAAAAAAAAAAAAGGAAGTGCTCGTCTTTCGGAGTTTTACTTTATCCCCTGTCCCCCTCCCACGCCTTTTTTTTTTTTATATATATAATTTTATTTTATTTCCCCCCCATTTCTACCTCCGGGTTTTTTTGTTTGGTTTTGTTTTCCCACCCTCTGACCCCCACTCCAACCATAACACTTTAGATGTCGTTTAAGGGCTTTGTAATGGTTAATTTTAACAGATTTGTTTTTGTATCTGATCTTACAGTTTACACTTTAAACAGATCATGAAACAGCAAAGCAAGGCTTTTTTTTTTTTTTTTTTTTGGTAGTTTTGGATTTTGTAAATTATTCTGTGATCACTTTCACGAATTTGACATTCCAGAAATTTTTGTTTGTGTTTTGGACCTCGAGTGTGGCTGAAAAGCCCGAGTTTAAAATCTCCCACCATGGTGATTATGGATTGGACGGATGAGTGAAAGATGACCCGGTTAAAGCCCTGCCCGTGAGTAGAAACATCACTAGCTTCACCAGCTAGTCTCCTTCAGCTAGTTGCCCTTTCAAAAGAGAAAAACAAAGACGCCTGACTTTATCTCTGCTTTTGATCTTCTCAGATTTCTTTAATCCTGTTGAATTTTTTTTTTTTTTTTTAAAGAAATAAAAATGAGAAATTATCAAGTGCCTCTTAAATAGTCTTGGTTTTTTTTTAACCTGCTGTAAAATTGATGCGAAGAATGGTTTTTCAAAATGCACTCATTCATAAAAGAACAACCCACGTGGAGTTAGCCTCCCCCCCCCCCCCCCCGACTTTGATTCATTTTCCTCTGCGAGTGTGTTTTCATTCCTCTTAAACCACAGCAATTTAATAATAAAACAGTAAGGCTTGTGAAACAAGTTGGATCAGAATATAAACCTGTTCTACTGTTAGAGTTCCCGTTATAGAGAATTAATCAACGCCTTCTGACCCGATCACAATCCAAAATTTTCTAATAGTCCTGTCAAACTTCCTGTCCTGTCCACTAGGTGGTGCCATAATCTACTGTATTTCTAAATTAGTTACCTTAAGTTCATCTATATTTTTATTTTTATATGCTTATTGACTTTTGAGAAGTGGCTCCACATCCTAAAAAGAAGTGGATTAAACTGTGTTTGGGTTGTAACGGTTATAATAACCTCCTCCTCAGTCACATATTCACAGCCTTATGTTATCTCAAACCAAACTGGCACTAAATATATTCCAGGTTATTTATACAAAAGGTGAATTGTTATTTAATTAGATTTCAACTTTTTACTCTAAATGTATTGCAAAATGTACCACATGCACTTCAAGTTGCTGTACCCCAAAAAAAAAAAAAAAAAAAAAAAAAAAAGCGTTGTGGTTGAGAGAATCTGCATACAGGTGGACCGGTCATCTGATCTTTATTTCCGATTGTTTGCTATTTTCAACCGATCAAACAGAATACAGACAAAGTTCTTTTATTGTACAAAAAAAGTTACACAATCGTTTTAGTAGCAGCTTTCTGATGCTCATGTGCAAAGGACAAGTTCAAGTATGTCTATGTTTAAACACTCTCCCTGCTGAGCTTGTTAGAGGTAGGCCAAAACCACACACACTTCTATACACATTGTGCAAACGGGTCACTATAGTACCGATCTGGGTTTACACTTATCTGCCAAAAAAAAAAAAAAAAAAAGAAAGGTGGGGTTGAGGTGATTACAGGTTACATGGTAAAGCGACCACAATATGCAATGCATGAAAGTGAACATGTAGGGGTTAGGAGTCATTCAAATTCAGAAATGTTTATTCATTTCGATCATGTAGGGCTAAAAACTAAAACTCATTTAGGGTAAACAAGGTAAAAAAAAATAAGGTGAAAGTGAAAAAAAAATCCTGATAACAGCATGGCTTTAATGGTGTCATTAAATTTGTAATAGATTAATAAAACAAATACAACCCCCCATTCCCAAAAAAAAAGTTGGGACGCTGTGTAAAATGTCAAACATAATGCACTGATTTTCAAAATCTCATAAACCCGTATGTTCTTCACAACAGAACATAAACATATCAAATGTTTAAACTGAGGAAATGTAATGTTTTAAGGAGAAAAAAGAACAAGGTAATTTTGAATCTGCTGGCCATGACACATCTCAAAAAAGTTGGGATGGGGGCAACAAAAGCCTGGATGATGCCATGATGTCTTCCTGCTCAACCAGGAGGAAGTCCAAGCAAGGCTGCCCATTGCCGTAACGGAAGAGCGGGATTTTCAGGACTTTTCTGATTTGTTTCCGCTCCAGACTGCATCATGTTGGCCGCTATTACATAACTTAAAAGTGTAAAAATGGAACAATGCACTGCAATTAACCTTTGACCTGTCGCCTTCTTACTGATTTCTGTATAAAATCCTGCATTTTTTCACAGATTGGTGGAAAACCATCCAATCTGGCAACCTGAATCATCATAGCCTACTGACAGCAACCGCTGCAGCACACACGGGTTTGGGTTACTGTCCTGTGACATATGAAGGATCCACACACACACACACACACACACACACACACACACACACGGTGGTGTTTTTTAAGGAGAGGCTTGTACAGGCTTCTGAAATAACCTCCTGCCAGGTGCTGCTTTTACACATACGTCTCCGGTTACGTTCACCAAGAAACACAAGGGCAAACACACACACACACACACGTTTGTAAACGCAGGGAGGGGGGGAAAGTGCATCTCATCATGTGATTTTCTTCCTCCTTCGTCCTCGTTTTCAGAGTTTTAGAAAGAAAATATACAAAAAGGCTTTTAGTTCTGTCCATATGAGGTGAAGAGAAAGTCTTTACATGTAAACGTGGAGCTGCTCGAGCAGGCAGAGGATTCTCACACAGCTGGATTCTCACACAGCTGGATTCTCACCGGCTCGCATCTGCAAAAAACACACACAAACATTAAAAAAAAAAAAAACATCACGCATGTACTGTATGTATTCGTTAGTATTGCCTCACACAAATATCAGCTTTTTGAAAACCGACAGAAGAGAACGTGTAGGATGAAACGTTTTGACGTGTAACAAATGACTTGCGTGTTCTGAAAAGTTTGTATTGCAGCTTTCGCCACTACAGACCATAATATTCTCTTTAAAAAAAGTGTTTACATTTTGGGAAAGAACCTGGTTTGGATCTCACGTGACAGAGTGACACCACTATGTTTAGTGTAAACCGGGAACACCTGCCCTGAAGCACCTGAACTGCGGCGTCCCTCAAGACTCGGTCTCGTGTCCGTTGTTGTTTTTCCTTGTACCCGTTATTAAGGACACGTTATGCTGAAGCTTGGCGTTGATGTTCACCGCTGTGCTGATGACACTCTTATGAATATCTAGGTCCAGATCACTGGGTTAGGAGGTTGTGTTAGCGACATTACACACTGGATGTCTGGTGACTTTCTCCCACTCAGCTGCCTGAGCACATAATCTCATCCTCACGTAAGCCATAACATCTCTGAAATGTTGCCAAGATAAAAGGAACATACTGTCCATAAGCAATGCAGAGAGAAGTTAGTTCATGCGCTTCTTCTAGTAACTTCTGGATTAGGTTACTGGAAGACACGTGAAGCTGGATGTCAATCCCCAAAACTCCAGTTAGTCCATAATGCAGCAACTGGCTAGAGTCCAGTTCCAGCACATCAAGTCCACAAGCTCCTGAAATCCAAGCACCTGGTTAGTCCATCCTCGGAGCCACACAATCCTCCTCCTGCCATCCTGAAACCCAAGATGCAGGTTAGTTCATCCTGACACCCACAAGTTTCTACTCCTGCCCTCTGGAGTGCTCAAGCTCCTCCACCTTTCATTATGAAGCCTTAATCTCCACCTACACTTTCCATCATGGAGCCTCAGGTTCCTGCTTTGTCCATCCAGAGACCCACACGTTCCCTCTTACTCCAGCTTAAGACCCATGACCTCCTTCTCCTGCCATCTGGTGTTTACGTTCTGTGTTTATTACTGGTCACGTGATGCAGCTCAGCCAATCGGAATCCATTTGGCAGAAACCCCATTCCCTTAGACTGCTGCAGAAATGATCTTTAAATAGTTACAGAGCAAATAAGTAAATCTGTTTTGTCCAGTGTGTATTTATTTATTTATTCTGCTGTTGATCTGCTGTCTGGAGGTCAACATGGATGACATTAGGACTGTGACTTTGCTCTAACACACCTGACTCCACACATCAGCTCTCAGGACAGGTGTGTTAGAGCTGCGACCAGAGAAACACGAACCTCTGAGGCAGCGAGTCCACAGATTTACTACACAACCTGGCAACTCCCCGCCACACACACACACACACACACAAACACACACACAAACACACACTCATAACAGCTACATTTTGAACACTCTGAAAGAGAAACACTATTGCAGAGTTCTAAATAGAACCTTAAAGGGTTCTCTAAAACAACAACAACTGTTTCCCCACAAAAGTGTACACATCACATTACCTGCACATATATATTTTAATGCATTCACATACATATAAATCACACACACACACACACACACACACTTTTCTGCTGACCGGAAATGACTAATTAACAGCATCTCGCCTCCTCCTCACTCACCATTCTCCTCTGATTTCCGAGGCAAAAGGTGCAAATGGGTCTAAGCGCGCCCCCGAGGGCCTCTCGGTGTCGCGTGCACGGCGGTCCGTCTCCTCCGCTCTCGGCGAGCAGCAGGACGTTGGCGAGGTGCGCGATGTAACTGGAGGCCAGGCGCAGCGTCTCGATCTTGGACAGCTTCCGGTCGGCGGGCTCGGTGGGGATGAGCGTGCGCAGGGCGCTGAACGCTGTGTTGACGCTGTGAGTGCGGTCCCGCTCGCGCGCGTTCGCCGCCTGCCGCTGTTTGCTCACACCGACCAGCCTGAACCTGCTGCTGCGCTCGGTGACGGAGACGGAGAGAGCGCGCGCGCGGCCGCTCGCGCCCTCCGTCTCCGTCCACTTCTCCGAAGAGCTCTCGCTGCCGCTGTCCGGGTCCGAGGGGTCCGAGGGTGGCTCGCGCGCGCGAAAAACCGCGTGCTCGTTCTCGGTAGACTTCATCACGGCGAGAGAGGGAGAGCTGCTCGTGCCCACTGTGCACGGCTGGAGCTCGTGGCTCCCCATGCTGCTGCCGCTGCCACTTTAATGCGCGGTGAAAATAGCACGCGGATCCGGTGCCGCGTCGCTCGCGCGTGCCATAGCTGGCATAACGAATCCTTTCTGGGACTCTGGACACCACCACGCGGGACAGGTGGAGCCCCGGAGGTGTGTGTGTGTGTGTGTGTGTGTGTGTGTGTGTATTTATAAACACATACATGCACATGCATACTTGCATAATTATTATTAATATTTATTTTAAATGTTGAGGGATGCCATTCTCTCTCTCTCTCTCTCTCTCTCTCTCTCTCTCTCTCTCTCACACACACACACACACACACACACACACACACACACACACACACAATCACTTAAAGCCTAAGTGTAACTTTATTTATGTGCTAAAGTGAAAACAAATATTTTCAAAGCTTCCACGTGCATGTTTTCTATGACGTCATTGAGCGCGCTCCCCGCCCCTTTCATCTCAATCCACTCTGCATTCATCTCCGGAAAGATGAGTTTATAAATGTTTTAAACCGTTAAAATAATATAATTAAACTCAAAATACCAACATAACATTCGCGAAAGATGAACTAAGTCTAGAAAGAGCACCGAGTGAAGTCTGTTTTGTGAAAAATAAGATATTTAGAGAACGCTAACTCGGCTAGCGCTCAGGTGAAGACAATGTGCTAAAGCGCGGGGCTAATATATGCTAATGTCTGGATTCATCGGATTGCTTTATATCCGTTTTATTTAGGAAGGACATTTAACCTCGTATATAATGCAGAAGTTATAATAATGTAGTTAGACCAGTGTGTATAATAGTGCTTCTCTCAGCGCCGACTTTATTGCTTGTTACTAATAGTGATGAGTCGCTTGCGAACAAATCGGTTCTCCGAATCGGCTCTTTTAGGTGAACGACTATGCGAATCGACTCTTTCTTTTTTTAATGTGTATCTGTACGCAATGTCATTCCTAAAATCATTTATTTGTTTATCTTCAGTGTCTTAAATGCTTCCCTGGAAACTTAAAAAAAAATAAATCCTGAGCTGTTCATTAGTGTGAATCATTAGTTATCAGGATATTGGAAATAAATCTTCATTATGAAAAACAGACACCATAACTGATGACAGAGTGCGTGTTGTAGGCTATTAATCCATAAAAGTGAATATTGGTAGTGCCTTGCTAATTTAGGGCAACAGTTAATTATATTTTTTTTTTATAAAAAATGAAATTCAAAGCAATTTTTTGTTAAAAAGAAGATTAGATAGATTTAGACTTGCAACAAATAATCGAGTATGAAAATCTCATTATCGATTAGTCGGGCTGCATTTGGCACAGGGTGCGTTTACTTACTTCGTTACTTCTGTTCCGAAAACACGTTTCGAAGAGTTAATACTAAAGTTATGTCCCAAATGACGTACTGCACACTTACACTATGCACTATGCACTACCGTCTAGTTTATGAAGTTTATCCTAGTCGATAGCACATGACACCATACTCACGTACTGTGACGCCGCTAGCTTTAGGGTATCTACCCAGAGTCTCCGACAATGACTTTCTTCAGTTTACTGAAAGTTTGCCCCCCCAATCCAATTAATCTAAAAATAATTGGCCAACTAATCGATTATGAAAATAATCATTAGTTACGGCCCCTAGATAGATTACAATTTCATTAAACAATTTCTCATAGGTCCTCCCCCTCTTTCATTGGGATATCACGTTTGGGAATGGAATTTAAACTATCTCTTTATGCAGATGATTTATTGCTGTATGTTTCCAGCCCAAGTCGCTCTTTACCTGGAATTTTCTCCTTTCTCCAGAGATTTGGTTCATTTTCAGGTTATAAAGTTAACATTTCCAAGAGAGAGTGCTATCCGGTTAATACTTTGGCATCACAACTAAATCAATCTGATATCCTTTTCAGACTGAACCCCATCTGGCTTTAAGTATTTAAGAATCAATATAACCAGAACTCTAACTTCACTATTCTCTGCTAACTTCTCCCCATTAATGTCTAAAATCAAAACTGACCTTCAGCAATGGAGGTCTTTACCTCTATCGCTTACAGGAAGAATTAACACGGTAAAAATGAATATCCTGCCTAAGTTCCTCTTTTTATTCCAATGTCTCCCTCTATTCTTATCAAAACGTTTTTTTTAAGAATATTGATCGGGACATTTCTAGCTATTTATGGTGTGGAAAGGCACCCAGTATAAGTAAGCCAATGCTTCAGAGATGTAAACTCAATGCTGGCCTTTCTCTCCCAAATTTCCAGCTGTATTACTGGGCATCACACATTCATAAAATCTTATTTTGGTCGAGACCAGCGCATTCCCCATGGTGTACGTTAGAGGTACATTCATGTGGCTCGTCCTGTTCAATGGCTCTGCTTACCTCATCTATTCCCACCAACTTCTCTGGCTTTACAGATAACCCAGTGGTTAGTTCAACTCTAAAAATCTGGTACCAGTTCAGGAAGAATTTTAAATTTGTTTCCACGTCTACCTTAGCTCCGTTACTGAAAAATAACTCATTCCAACCTGCACTATCTGACCCCACGTTTGCTATCTGGTATGACAAAGGTCTCAAAACCTTCAAAGATCTCTATAGGGACGGTGCTTTTCGTAGCGTTGCAGATCTGTCGAGTGAATTTCAGCTTCCACTGTCCCATCTTTTTTGCTATTTTCAAGTTAGACACTGCGCAAAATCATTGTTTCCTACTTTTCCCTCCTCACCCCCAAATCAACTATGGGATGATTTTCTCTCTTCTGACCCTCTTCAGAAATCTCTTATTTCAAGAATTTATAATAAACTTTTATCCTACGACAGCTCACCTATCACTAAAATCAAGGCTGCTTGGGAGGGCGAATTGGGGTTGACCCTACATGAAGCCTGGTGGGACGTTGCTCTTAACAAGATCCACACAAGCTCATCTTGTGCTCGTCTCTCTTTGATACAGTTCAAGGAATTGCACAGGATTCATTTCTCCAAAACACGTCTATCACAGATTTATCCCACTGTCACTGACAGATGTGATAAATGTCACATAACATACACATAAATGTCACACTAACCTTGCCTCTCCCTGCAACCTCACCCACATGTTCTATTCCTGCCCATTATTATTCTCCTTTTGGCAGAAGTATTTTGATAGCATCTCAAAAATACTGTCTATTACTGTTAAATCCCATATTGCCATATTTGGGTATCCGGAGGATTATAACAGGTACAACTCGAACCAATTAGATCTCTTGGCGTTCACTTCCTTGTTAGCAAGACGGCGCCTTCTTTTCCATTGGAAATCCATAAAGCCTCCCTCCAGCACTCAGTGGCTCAGGGATGTAATGTCTTTTCTAAAATTGGAAAAGATTAGGTACTCTCTGTGTGTCAACTCCGAGAAGTTTTACAGTAAGTGGCAGCCTTTCTTAACCTTCTTCAAGTCTCTTCTATTTTTGTCTTCTGATTGAGGGAACACCCACTTTTATATTATTTATTAAAATTTTATTTAGTTTATTCATTTATTTTGATTTTTATGTATGTATTTATTTATTTATATTATTTTTATTTATTTATTTATTTAATTTTTCTTTTTACTTTTTAATTATTGTTTTATTTATTTATTTATTTATTGTAGCTATTGATATTTTTTATTGAGTATGTAGGAATGTATGAATGTATGTTCTAGTCTGTACACAAAAACTTTCAATAAAAATGTTGAGAGAAAAAAAACCAAAACAGTTTCTAATAATGACTTATAATTTCACCAACTTTTATCTGGTGTTTCAAAAAAAAAAGTAAATCAGTGAGCCATTTGGGAGTCAAGAGAGAGTCGACTCTTGTTTGTGAGATGAGTTAAATGATCCGATTCACTCCAAATTCCAAAAGTTCGTAATCACTAGAAAACAAAACTTAACCCCTAAGGACCCAGATTAGATCCTCAAGAATTTGTACCGAGAGTGAAATGAGGAGAACCCTGTGGACGGGTTTGGTTAGTTATTCTGCCGAAGGTCATCTAGGATGAAGCTGAGGCTTGTTCTGTATATTTGGGTTGAAATTTCAACAGTTAGAGACCAACACTACATCCAGATTAGATGCAGAGCAGTTATAGCCTGGCTTTAGTGCCGTAACGTTAAGGTCAACATTTATAATAATAATAATAATAATAATAATAATAATAGGAAGAATTTCTGACAAAGACACTTATTTTTTTTATTGCGGTGTTTAATTAGTAGCAGTGAATTTTTATCCAAAGTTCTTTTTATTGGTTGGTAGTGTCTCTGATTCGCCACCAGATGGCAGTGTGATATTGAATAATAATCTCTAAACTCGTGTTTCTCCTGATATCATTACTGGTTCTAGAAGAAAGAAAGAAAAGAAAAAGTTGATACGTCTAGCAGAGAGAGAGAGAGAGAGAGAGAGAGAGAGAGAGTATATAAAAGATATATAGAGGAAAAAACACGAAACTGGGGTTGTAATTTGAGCCTCTGTGTAAGTAAATTTGGAATAGTCAGTATATTATTATTCTGTTATCTCTCTCTCTCTCTCTCTAATATTTGGATTAGATGTGTATCATTAATTTGCTGTATACTGGGTTTTATTTACCTGAATTAACGTCTTCATGCTTACATCTAAATGTGAAAAGGTCAAAGGTCACTTAGGCGTGCTCTAGCTCAGATTAACACAGTGTCCTGACCAGCTGATGTTTAGTCTGTGTAATAATTAGAGCTGCAACAACTAATCGATAAAATGGATAATAATCGATTATGAAAATCGTTGTCAGTGAATCTCATTATGGATGAGTTGGTCTGCGCGCGGCACGGGGGAGATTTACTCATTAAGGTAATTCTGTTCCGAAAACACGCTTCGGAGAGTAAATACTAAAGTTGTGTCCCAAATGAAGTACTGTACACTTACACCGTGCACTGTGCTGTACCGTTTAGTGTGTGGATTTCAGAAAGGTAATATCATCTCAAGTAGAACACTAGCGGTTTTTTTTACTAACCGGAAGTATAAACCGCTTCCTAGGCGACTGCGCATGACGTCATACGCACGCTAGCATTAGCAGACTCCCAGAGTCAATAACAATGACTTTCTGCAGTTTACTTTCTGTCAGCGTTACTTTTATTCCCAACATGACCTCAGTCTCCATCGGACGGAGGAGAAATCATCACGTGACTGAGGAAGAAAGTGTGTAACCTCCAAGTCCTCTAAAGCAGGGGTGCATTTTATATTAAACACCGCGGAGATCAAACCGATACACGAGGACAAGCTTATGTTTATATCCAAAATGCTCCACTGTGTGTAAGGGGCGGGGGAAACTGGTGCAAGCTGCTTAAAAGGTTTAGTTTCATTTAAGTTCATTGTGATTATATGGTGTATCTGCGCGCTTGCAGTGTAACTTCTATCGTTTATTATAACGGAAGTGACGTGTTAGTAACGAGGCGGCGTTGCTGATCACGCGCTGTGTAGACGCGCGGATACAGAGTGTAGCGCGAGTAAGATCTGTAATGTCTAATTAAAACATTATGATCAAAAGTAAAAGAATATGTCTAAAGACACCGAGTAACAGAAACCGAGTTTTTATTATTCATTTACGACTATAGTTTAATTCGATGCTTTTTGTGCATCCATAAAAATAACGCATATATATATATATATATATATATATATATATATATATATATATATATATATATATATATATATATGAATGTATTTTATAGTATTTATGCATTATTTTTATGGATGCACAAAAAGCACCGAATTAAACTACAGTCCTACATTAATAATATATATTCGTGTGTGTGTGTGTGTGTGTGTGTGTGTGTGCGTATTGGGTTCTTTTCTGTTTTGGACAAACAGTTGTGTGAAGTTTTAGTCTGAAGTTTATATTTGTAACACTCAGTTTGTGGAATTTATTTTAAACCAACAAAAAAAGGGTACTGAAAGTTTGCCCCGCCCCCACCATCCGATTAATCGATTAATTGAAAAATAATCGGCCAACTAATTGATTATGAAAATACTCGTTAGTTGCAGCCCTAGTAATAACCCATGATTTAGAAGGATCATCCCGGTGTTAATGTCTGAATCCGTTTATTCGAGTGTGAATCCGAGTGTGACTTTAAGAAGCAGAACGTTTGGAGGAGGTTTCGTGGAGACAGAAGTCACTTGGACTGGTTCAAGTCATGATGCAGAGGATTGTGGGAGAGTTTCAGGTGTGTGTGTGTGTGTGTGCGTGTGTGTGTGTGCATGTATGTGCGTGTGTGTGTTAGAGCAGTACGAGTGTGTTATGGGGCGAGCGTACAGGCTGAAAGCGTCACAGCTGTTATCTCTGCTCTCCTTAAGGTCGTTATTGATCAGATGTGAGCTGAGTGAACTCTGCTGAGCTAGTATTAGCTGGGCTTCTCGTTTCCATGGTAACCATGATGTTAAAATCGTGCTTCTTACACGGTGAATTCAATTCTGAGTTTGAGTGAAAATATAAAACATGTAAAAACACACACATTACTGTCACTGTGTCCTGACACTCCTGAACATATTTCACATTTTACTCTCTCTCTCTGTCTCTGTTTCCCTCTCTGTGTCTCTCTCTCTGACTCTCTCTCTCTGTCTCTCTCTCTGTGCATCTCTCTCTCTGTTTCTCTCTGTTTCTCTCTGTGTGTGTCTCTCTCTCTGTTTCTCTCTCCCTCTCTCTCTGTTTCTCTGTCTCTGTGTGTCTCTCTCTGTTTATCTCTCTCTCTCTCTCCATCTCTCTCTCTCTGTCTCTCTCTCTGTCTCTCACTCTCTGACTCTCTCTCTCTGACTCTCTCTCTCTGTGTGTCTCTCTCTGTTTCTCTCTGTGTGTCTCTCTCTCTCTCTCTGTGTCTCTCTGTTTCTGTCTCTCTGTTTATCTCTCTCTCTGTGTGTGTGTCTCTCTCTGTTTCTCTCGGTGTCTCTCTGTGTCTCTCTCTGTCTCTCTCTCTCTGTTTATCTCTCTCTCTCTCTCTGTGTCTCTCTCTCTGTTTCTCTCTGTGTCTCTCTGTGTGTGTCTCTGTCTCTGTTTCTCTCTCTCTTTTTCTCTCTCTCTCTCTCTCTCTCTCTCACACACACACACACACACACACACACACACACACACACACACTAAGCCTTTGTTTATTGTACACACTATCTGGTTCTTGTTCTGTGGTTCTTGGCCCTGAAAGTCTGTGTGCTGACCCACGCCTGGTTTTAACACTCTCTTTTAATAACGTTTTGGATTTGATCAACTGCTGCAATAAAGTCTGCCTGCCGTCTCTGTGTCTCTCTGTGTGTCTCTCTCTCTGTTTCTCTCTGTTTTTCTCTCTCTGTGTGTCTCTCTCTGTTTCTCTCTGTGTGTGTCTCTCTGTTTCTCTCTGTTTCTCTCTCTGTTTATCTCTCTCTCTTTCTCTCTCTCTCTGTCTCTCTGTTTCTCTCTGTTTCTCTCTCTCTGTTTCTCTCTCTGTTTATCTCTCTCTCTTTCTCTCTCTCTCTGTGTCTCTCTCTGTTTCTCTCTGTCTCTCTGTGTGTCTCTCTCTCTCTCTGTTTATCTCTCTCTCTTTCTCTCTCTCTGTGTGTCTCTCTCTGTTTCTCTCTGTCTCTTTGTGTCTCTCTCTCTGTTTCTCTCTGTGTGTGTTTCTCTCTGTCTCTCTCTGCGCATGCGCGGTGGAGGAGTGAGCGTGGGGTGTGGAGGGCGTGAAAGCGGTTTGGCATCTTGCCAAAGTTTTCCACGAGTTTGTCCTTTTGCTTTTCTTTCATTTAATTTACTGAATGTGGGAGAGAGTGAGCGGGACGCCATGGCCCCTGAGGCCGGAGGGGAGACGCTGTCTCTCCGCCATGGCGTCAGGTGTGTACCAGAGAATGGAGAACAGGTGGAGGAGGTTCTGCTGGTGGTGGGAGAGCAGGTCGGGTGCGAGAACATCTACTCCGCCTCCCGAATGAACAAAGCGGTGGTGATCTTCCTAAAAAAGGAAAGATTTGTGAATACACTAATCAAAAATGGAATATGGCTAAAAGGTGTCATGCGGGTCGTTATTTCCAACGTGCCCCCCTTCATTAAAGACGAGCTGATCATGAAGGAGCTGGCCCGCTTTGGAAAGTTCGCCAGCCCATGACTGATATTCCGCTCGGCTGTAAAAACTCTGCGCTGAAACATGTCCTGTCTTTCCGCAGACAAGTCTGTACGTTTCTAAATAACCGCGACCAAACACTAGACGTTAATTTTAAGTGTAAACACGGCGACAGCAGCTACACCGTCTTCGCCACCACCGAACGCCTGAGGGTTTTGGGTGTGGGGAGATCGGGCATAAACGGCTGAGCTGCCCTCGCAGAGCGGTGCAGCCGGGGAGCTCCGGCTGCTAGCAATAAAATCAACACCGCAGATAAGACTAATAGAAAACCCTACACCGCTATCGACGTCAGAGACAGCGACTCCACACAACAACAGCAGAAGAAACAACAGGACAAGAACATCGAGAACAACGAAGCTGAGCTGAAAACAACAGGAGAGAAGATGGACAAGGTGGAGGACTCGTCCAAACAGCCACAGAACAGTGTTGTGATGCAGGAGAACCAGGACCCAGAGTGCTGCGCAGGAGCTACAGGAGGAGAACCGATCACAGACATGGAAGAGAAGAGGTCGAATCAGATCAGACGGAGAAAATGGACATCAGCTGCAAGAAAATCTCTAGTGTAAACAGTACTGTGGACTTTCACACGTTATATGGATAATGGACTTACAGGAAGACTGAAGCGGGTTGGGGTTCCTGTCTGGAGGGCGTGGGCGGGGGGTCTGATGGAGTTCTTTTTCTTTTATGTAAATATACGATACCAAACTGATGCATTAAAGGCGTTTTAAAAAGTCGAAAAAAAAGTCTCTCTCTCTGTCCGTCCCTCTCTAGCTTCCCTTGTCATTCCTTCCCATCATGCACTTGTCATCACCACGTCTCTTCACCAAGACCCTGCACTCTCTCTCTGTTCTCTCCATCCTTACTTGTTTGTGTGTGTGTGTGTGTGTGTGTGTTCATTGTGCTAATGAGTTGTTTCTCTGCTCATTTCCCCTCTGTGTGTATGTGTGCGTGTGTGTGTGTGTGTGTGTGTGTGTGCATGTATGTATGTGTAGGTGATGCAACTCACTGACACCGCCACCACACTAATATTCTTGAGCCTACGCATAAATTGTGCTGTTTGCTTTACTAACCCTCTTGTAGACACACACACACACACACACACACACACTGTAATAATAAAGGACCCTGAAGGATCTCAGAAGCTTTACGTGTGGTTTCGAGAACACGTCTGTCAGTGAAATCAGTTCTTTTGTCCATGTGATTGTGATGTTCAGTGTTGGGAGAGTAGAGAAACGTGGCGTCTCGAACCGTTAATGCACTTCAGGACACTGAAGTGTGTGTGTGTGTGTGTGTAAACACAGTAAATGTGCAGTACACAGGCAGTAAACACATATTTACTTTAATCTGTTCTGTTCTCTCCTGTGCTACACTTGTGGAGTGTGGGTGGTCTGAGGTCATTTCTGTATAGAGGAGTGTGTAGTGTGCACTTTTGAGAGAAGGCCACTTCCTTGAGTTGTTATTCAGGAAGAAGAAAGAGAAACGTTAAATGCACAGTTGTTGAAGCAGGTTCATATTTCCGGAGAGGTTCACGAAGGTTAACTTGCAGCGGCTCTGAGAACAGATTTATCATAACGCTCCTGTAGAACCGGTCCGTGACCGTCCTCGCGCAGCGTTCTCAACAGAGCGCAGCGCTGGTGTTCAGTCCTGGTGTTCTCCGTGCGGTTCTTCAGGGCTTTTCAGGTGAGAACACGGTCGTATCTGATCAGTTATGCGCCGCTCGCACCGACCATGTGACATCACTACAGCTGAATTGTTCTGGGAGTGAGCGAAGCAGTACACTGCGACCCACCGAGTCCGATACAGCGGTCCTGATGGGTTCTGATTGTTCTAGATGTTCTCAGAATCCACTCCTGCAATGGGTTTGTTTTTGTGTGTGTGTGTGTGTGTTTGAAAGTGTATAGGTGTCGTGTTACGTATTTTCCGTTCCATTACCTTCAACGGATATGAAATCACTCAGTTTTTTATATTAATTTATTAAACATACACAAACACGATGCATATTCATGAAAAAGTTTAAGCATTTATAATAACTCTGTACAAAAAAACACAACAAAAGCCAGATCCAACATTTCCTTTATCTGCGTGTTTCAGGACACAAACGCTGGACTCATCCTGTAAAAGATGCCTGCGGTGCATCATGGGTAATACACACTTCTGCCCAAAGACCGCTGTGGAACAAAAAACATCCCATAATAACAACACTTCAGGACATAATGGTTACAGAAGCACTGTAAGTGTGTGTATGCGTCCTCACGTGTTTGACACGCTGTGTCCCGCCATCCAGGACTGCACCGACACTTCACCCCAACACACACACACACACACACACACACACGCACAGAGTGAGAGAGAGAGAGAGTAATGAAGAGAAATGGTTGGCGTGTGGAGGTAAAACTGTGTGTGTGTGTGTGTGTGTGTGTGTTGATGGATGGACAGGTCAGAAGGCTGAATCACTGACCAGGAGGTGGAGAGATAAATGGAGAGAAAGTGACTCCTGCTGCTCCATCAGCTCCAGTCAAGTGCACTAGGTGAGAGGGATCAAGTGGACATTGCTGTAGATTTGGGTTTATGCTACAAGTCTCACGGTTAAGTGTTTGTGTGGAAAGGTTTAAAGGCGGTGGTGTGTGTAACCCGACTCCGAATTCAGGAAACTTTCCCTCCATCACACCATCACCACACACACACACACACACACACACACACACACACACACACACAGAGTGTTTTTCCAATTACTTACGTACTCGCGTCAGGTTGAAAAGCCCCGGCTATTGCATAATGAGCACGTATCAAAACCAATCAGAATCAATAATCATTAAAGTCAGCATGTCTTTCTCCTTTATGCTTCTTTCTCTCTCTCTCTCTCTCTCTCTCTCTCTCTCTCTCTCTTCTATCCATCACATTTGGCTGGATTTATCCCTTATTGCTCTCATTAATCTGCCCATCAGGAGGAGAGATAAATGAGGGAACGCACACATCCATCTCTCTCTGTGTCTCTGGCTGTTCATGAGGAATGTTCCTGTGTTCCTGTGAATAATGTTCTCCAGGAGTTCGCTTGTAAAACGACCTCACAAGGACACGAGGGCGGAGACGCGCCCGACGAGGGCCGTGTTAAACTCGGACCAGCGCGCCGAGACCGCGTCCTTCTCACTCAGGTCAGCGCCGAAGCTCACGTTACACGGTGACCATGAAATAAATGCACACTCGAGTTAAAATACGGCTCTGAGGTTCGCATTTACACCTACAGCGTTCGTTTCACACTCCGCTAACGGGCTAACGGGCTAACACACGAGGAAGTGCTCTATCAAAGAAATGTCTCTCGCTCTCTCTCACACACACACACACACACACACAAACCGACCTGTCTCACACCAGGGTCCTGTCCAGCCTTGCTGAAACTCACACTGGTCAGGGGACACACACCTGCCACCTGGCGCCGTCGTGACACTGACGCTCACACACCACTGTGAAGTTAACACACACACACACACACACACACACACACACACACACACACACGTTACGTTTTATTTTAGTCACGATTTCACTTCACTGTTTTTATTTATTCTATTACATTCTGTCAGTGTCTCCATCTGTTCATCGCATCCGTCTCTCTCTCTGTCTTTCTTCCTCCCTCCCTCAGTTCACCTGTCTGTCTCTCTGTTCATCTTTTTCTAGGTATCTGTTTGTCGTCTGTCTCACTCTGTTCATCTCTGTCTATCTGTCTCTGTCTGTTTTTCTAAAAATAATTACCTGTCTGTCTCTCTGTCTCGTGTCTCTATCGAAAGTTGACTCAACATAACAGCAGCGCTGCACACGGTAGCCTTTGTGTGCGTGTGTGTGCGTGTGTGTGTGTGTGCGTGTGTGAGAGAGAGAGACAGACCTGTGTATCCTGGTTTACAGCGGCAGGTGTTGGGCACTACACACTCCATGTCCTTGGCACACCTGTGTCTGCATATGGCTCACACACACACACACACACACACACACACACAGATAAATAACACATCCTCAGACTCAGATGAGGTGGATATGATAAATTATTGACGGAACACCCTTTTCTGAGTGTGTGTTACCTCTGCATGTCTGACATAACCCTGCCACACGTGAACATTTCCCCTCCAACACACTGCGCACCTGGGAAACATGCCACGCCCCCACAGCTCACCGTTCTGCCTTTGTGGGTTGGCTCTGCCTCCGCGTGGTCATTACACTCAGCTGAGAATCGAGTACCGCCGTGCCCTTTATTGTTCTTGGTGGCGTGGGCAGGGGCGGGGCCTGATCCGGAGTCGCCCCTGTCGTCGGGAGGGTAACTGGAGATGGGGTGATTTGGGAGAGGTGTCGGGTAAACGGTGCGTGCTGCCACGACTCGGAGGAGGAACTGAAAAACAGAAAAGGACGTGATTGGTCATGTCAGAACGTCCTCTCTGCTTGTTTACATTTTTCCTTCCTGATGATAGATGTTAAGAGTTTCTTCCATGAGGTGTGTGTGTATGTGTGTGTGTGTGTGCTGAATATTTCTAGATTTGATTAAATATGTATTTTAATCCCTGGGCTCCTGAGGTGTAAAAGGTCAACCAATTAGAGGAGAGACAGGAGCGGAACACGTCTAACACTCAGTCAGGCAGAGCGAGAGAGCAACTTCCCCTAACCTCAAGTGCACTACACTCAGAGTAGGGTTCATTAAGGAAGCAGAGAGAGAGAGAGCGCGAATACAACATGATGGGATACAAAGAATTAAAAGAGGAAGGAAAGGAGGGAGGGATGGAGCGATGGTTAAACTGCAGTGGATCAGCAGAAGCGGACCAAGAGAGGAACAGAACGGACCGATACAGAGGCAGACACAAGGAAGAAAAGGAGGAGAGATGGAAGAAAGACACCTGACCAAAAAAACAGGAATAAATATAGGAATGAAGAGAGAAAAGGAAGAATAGAGGGATATACAGTCGTGGGAAAAAATAAGTACACCCCATGGAAATTGTATATTAAGGTGATCAAATGTTTGCTCAAACAAATATGTCAAAAAAGCCAACATTTCCATGGGGTGTACTTATTTTTTCACACAACTGTAAAAAGTGCATGCAGGAGAGACGGAGAGAGAAAACTCTTCAACCCCTCACACTAACAGAGCGTTTCTAAAACCTCCTTTTCTGAGAAGATGTGTTCTGAGAAGCTCTCGCATCTCATAAAGAAAGAACAAAAATGTTATTTCCTGAGGTGCGGCGCAGGCCGGCATCGTTCCAATTCCAGTTTCAATTAGGACACGGGGATGTGAGTCAGGGAGTGTCGCATGATCAACCTTGAGAGGAGAAGAAATGAGGGTCCTTCGGAGAGCCTGTAGCTGAGCGACACACACTTCCTGGCGTGTTTGTCGGGTGGAATTATGCGGGCGGAGAGTGAGAGCGGTGCGAGAGCTGAGAGGAAACAAAACTCACTTGAGAGAGAGAGAGGGAGAGAGAGAGAGAGAGAGGTCAGATCCACAGAAAATGAAGGTTATTTCCCTGAACAGCCATTCTACACCACTCCACCATCATGGAAAACCAAACACTCCTCAGAACTCTCTCCAAGCTGCGAGAAAAACGTCTGAAGCGTCCTTTCCCCACACCACCGCGTGACTGCTTCGGAAATTGATTTAAACTATTGTAGAAGTATGCAGTGAAGGCGTCGTGTTCCCGTTATACAGCATGTTGTTTATCAAGTGGGTACAGACCCCAAAACCCACTGCAGCCTTCAGTAGATACTGTGTGCACTTCATGCTTACGACCACCAGATGTCACTAGTGTGCAATGTGCTGAAAAGTTATAAACACTTTTTTCAATTTTATGGTTTCATACCCATCAATACACACTGCTACTGGTACAGAAACGTGTGTGTGTGTGTGTGTGTGTGGAGGTGAAACAGAGCAGAGCTAAACACACATTGAGAAGAGTGTGCACGGTGTGTGATGTATAAACGTCTGCAGGGAGGATGAGATTGAAGACATGACCCTCTCTCTATTCACACACAGATTAGTGTCAAAACAATTATTACCCAAGTGGAGTTGTGTGTGTGTGTGTGTCTGTGTGTGTGTGTGTGTGTGTGTGTGCATGCAGTGGAAATGGAAAACATGTCCACACCACTCCCAGTCAACACATAGAATGAAAATAACACACACAACACTCGAGGTGCGGTTTCTTACTGAACGTCTTTCAAGATCCAAGTTTTTGCTGAAGTTTGTTTCTTTAGTTGTGCAGTTGTGTACGAGGCTACAGTGTGTGTGTGCGTGTGTGTGTGTGTGTGTGTTATGCAGTAACAGTCCCGAGGATCACGAGCGCTCCATATTCCGGCGGTGTGAACAGCACGGCTATCAGTTGAAGGACGGGGTTCAGTTCCACCTGTACATCAGCACCTCGCCGTGCGGAGACGCTCGGATCTTCTCACCGCACGAAGCCGCTGTGGAGGGTGTGAACTCTTCACTTCACTTCACTTCCTTTTCTTTTACTTTATGATGTGCATGATTGTGACGTACAGAAGATCACTCGACCGATCCGCGTCGGCTTACGTAGAAAAGATACGCGGTTTACTCCAGCTTAATTTAGTCCATATTGGATTAGTTTAGTTCAGTTCAGTTCAGCTCTGTTTAATTCAGTTTAGTCCAGTTTAATCTAACACACGTTAATCTGGGGGGAAATTTATTTCCGGACTCGCCCTCGACCGTTCGTCTGTTTGGGATGAAATTTAGCATGTAGCAAGGAAAAAACACCTTTAATCAGGTAAAGCGGCTGGCCGCTACAGGTCAATAACTACGTTTCCATCCAAGTGTGTGTGTGTGTGTGTGTGTGTGTGTGTGTGTGTTACAGACTAAAGAGGCGTTGGTATGGACTCAGAGAATCGGAAAAGCGGAGGAATGTTTTACCCTCTGTGATGTGGAGTGTTCTATGCATTCCTGTCCTGAGCTGCTGAAACAAGGTGAGATACTTTTGAGCGTGAGGCCCGGCTTGTGTAGGAAGCATCCCTTTGTGGATCAGCAGCATCACTCCGGTCCCACATCGAGGACTCGTGGTCCTGCAGAGGGTGTGCGTGTGTGTGTGTGTGTGTGTACGTACCCAGAGTGTTTAGGAGCTTCGAGGACCAGAGAGTTAAAGGCAGGAAAGAATTCCTCGTGTTCCTTCAGCTTCACTATAATGCTGACAAAAAGGCACAGTATCACACACACACACACACACACACACACACACACACACACACAGCAGTAGAAATATTTAGTCATGTGTTTGTATGTAAATAATACAGCCTTGATATTATTCCATACAGGGAGGGTGACAACAGCTCAAATACAGTTGAGTGCAAAAGTTAGTACACCCCCAGGACAAGCAACAAAAATGGTCAGTGTGTGAATGTGAAGATCTTAACAATAAAATAAACTTTCTGTACTTGATGTAAACATTCTCTAATAAAAAAAAAGTCTAAAATCAAACCAGGTTTAGAAAAAATCCACCCATGTTAAAATAAATCCCGTGTATGTACAAAAAACAGCAGTGTGTGTGTGTGTGTGTGTGTGTGTGTTCCTGTCTGTGTCACTGGTTCCTGCAGCTCGTGTGGGTTTTGATAAGAACCGTATTCCAGTCATGATTGTGTTCACCACGTCACTAGGGGGCGCACTGGCCTGCAGGGTCACTTGTTTTTCTTTTCCTTGTATCCGTCTGTCTGCGTGTCTCACCTCCAGGCTGTGTGTGCTGTGAGCGTGACACTGGTCTGTGATGGTAAAGCTGAATATCAGTGTGTCCGGGGTCGTGACCCTCAGGGTGATGAGTCCCAGGTGAGAGCCACGCCCCGCTCTGCCCTGCCTCTAACAGGAAGGACACATCAGAACCCTCGGGATCCACAGCCTCCAGCTGATACACAAAGTCGTCTCCGATACGCGAGTGCAGGAGGGACCGAGGGATGATGGAGACAGGTTCTCTGGGATGAAGGTGATGATGAAGAGAGAATAATGGAGTGAGACACACGGAGAGACGTTACCACGAGTCAGACTCCAGCTGTGTGTCGATTCAGTGGAGTTACACATCAAACACACACTCCATCTATAACACGCAAACATACAGTGTGTTGCATAAGTATTCACCCCCCTTGAGCTTAACTGAACCATAACACTGAAGTGCAGGGGGAAGAAACACAAAGAGCAAAGGGGAAACTTGGTTTCATGGACGTTCCACAACATGCAAATGTAACTATAAAGGGATAAAAAGTGAAGAGCCGTTCTGTAATATTGGTAAATAAGAGGGATAAAAACACTTGGGGACGTGCTGTTAGAAAAATAATCAACTTCGTGGTGGTAACTCCACTTGGTCACACCAGCCAATCACTCAGTATGTTATTATAATACACACACACTGTAGTTTAACCTTTACATGACATTCCGCAGAAACACTGGTGGAAACATGAGCTGCTACTGAACTTTCAGTGATGGTGAACTTACACTGAACCGTGTGGTCAGGGACGGATGGAGTGAGGGATGGGGTGATGGACAGGACATTTAATAAAATGGATAGATGGATAAATGGCAAAGTTCATCACAGGATAGATGGAAGCAGAGACCTGTAACTGGCAGAAGTAACTGATGGATGGATGGAGCGAAGGATGGGATGAAGAAGGGTCAGTGATTTATTAATGCAGCCGATAAAGAGGTGTGTGTGTGTGTGTGTGTGTGTGTTTGTGTGTGTACTGATATTTAATGTTCTTGCTTTACCTTTAATTTACAGCTTGTGTGAACACCTTCCTTTACTGAACACACTGCCATCATTAGAGACCTGAGATATATATATATATATATATATATATATATATATATAACATTCACTGGACAATCAGACACTCAACAGACATTTTATTTACTCTATTTCTAATTTACTTTACTGTATTTTTATTTTATGGTGTATATTATTAATGTAACCCTTACACCTTTGTCCTACACTGACACCTTGAATTTTGTCACTTTATTTATTTTTTATTGTTATTCATTTATTTTTAATTGTCCTTTATGTATACTGATGCTTTGGCAATATTGTATGTAAACGACCATGCCAATAAAGTACTTTGAATTTGAAAATTGGCTGAGAGAGCGTGACAGTGCAATAGAGAGAGACAGAGGAGAGAGACTGCAAGATAGAGGAGGAGAGAGAGAGACAGAGTGATAGAAAGACAGCAAGAGACAAAGAATGGAAAAAAAGAGAGAGACAGACAGAAAGAGAGAAGGCGACGGCAGAACAGAGAAATAGAGAGAGATGGAGAGAAAGACGGTAAGAGAGAAATAAAGGAATGAATGTCAAGTGTAAAAGGTTTCTCTCTCGTCTCGTTACTGGTTTTGCTGAAACATCGGACCTGCAGAACTGCTGAAATCACTGGACTCCTGAAACTCCGCAGCGTGACAGAAAAAATAACCAGAACTAAACGGTTATCAGTGGCAGAGACACTGAGCTCCACAGTGGGCCAGAACCCACACACCGGGTTCTCTGCAGAACTTGACGCTAAAACCCTGGTCCAAATCTCTGAAACTCGCACGGAGACGAGCGAACAGTCCGGAAGAAGACCGCTCAGTTCTGTCTGTGTGCAGATTTTCAATTATTCAGCTCTAAAGTTTGCGATCACAAACCTCTGGCCCTCCAAAAACACACACGCTAGCATAAAGTACCGTGTGTTAGCATTTCTGGCTAACCATAATCAGGGGATTTACCTGTGAATGTCAAAATGAGCACAGCTATATTTCAGCCATGAGCATGTTCGTATTTTTGGCTCGATCGTGACCAGAAAAAAGTTCTGTTTTCATCTTCCATTTAGGATAGGATTCAGAAAGCGCTAGCGGCATAACCCTCATGACGCCGTCCTAAATTACAGACCGTTATCTCGCAGTTAGCATCTTAAACAATATGTTAGCTTTACGCCTGGAGAGATCGTGTTCAGGGAGCGTATCGTGATCAGGAAGGTTAGGAAGGTAACGAATGCCATCAGGGCACAAAGATCATTAGCATGGTTAGCATTTTTTAGCTGACGAACTTGAACAACTTTGTGTGCAGGATGTGAAGAGACGGATAATAAACCTGCATTATTATCTCTAAAGTCACATCATGTCTAATCTGAGGTCGTAAATCTGATCCGGCTCCTGTCACTCGGAATGGGAAACTTATTTCCCGCATGGCTGCGTTCACATTTTAAATATGATGATATTGTATTTTTCTCTCTCTCTCTCTCTCTCTCACACACACACACACACACACACACACACCACTGAACTTTCCGTCATAAAGAAAACTAATCCGGAAGACAACTTCCTGTTGAGTGTGTTCCACTTCCTCTCGGCATTTTGCTCACTAGCATCCATCCACTGTTATGCTAGCACTCTCGGCCCATCCACTGAGTCATACATCAGGATTAGCCGTGTTAGCATCTCAGATGACAAACGATGAATAAAAACTAGCACCACATATGCTGGGTATTAGCCTACAAGGGAAATGTGAGATAAAAAGATTCACAAAGATTAATGAGGTGATGTTGATGATGTTGATGATGACGATGATGAAGCTGCCAGCGATCCATTTCACCTGAAGTGTCTTCTTGACTTTCCTTTAACCTTCCCAACCTCTCCACATTCACACTCATGGTAATGATCCTCTCCATCACAGGCCGCTCATTTATAACACACCGTAAACACACACACACACACACACACACACACACACGCACGCACACACCCTGGAGGTGAAGAGAATGAAGTGAAATTAAGGTCAAAACATCACACTTTTGCAGGATGTTAGCATTCAAAATGTCACTGATTATGCTATAACTCAACAAAGTGAGACATGCTAGCAGTGCTAACAGGACACCAAAAACATTAGCGTAGCACATTAGCAATTTTAGCTGACAAATGTTAACATGACTCAGAATTTCACAGAATAAGGGTTAGCTACTGTGTTAGCCAAAGTGTTGTATCCTAGCTAACTAGCTAACGATGGAAAATAACAGACATTTAATTACGTCTCGTTTCCAACTGTGGAGACGACTACGCTAATAAAATAAAAAGAATCGAGCTCAGGAACGATGCTTTGGTTCTCCGCTCGTCTCCACTCTTTGTTTACACACTACAACACACACCACAACTGTTCTTACTGCATGTGATGATAGTTTAAATATGTTTATATATAGCAGCCTATAGCAGTGTGATGCTCAAACAGCCGCTGATCACACTGATCTGAGAATGACAGAATGAAGGCGTGGCTTAATATTCTAATGAGCAGCTTGACTGACAGCCCTCTGTCCAAGACTCTCAAGTGACTGTGGATTATTAAACATGTACCTTCATGACTGATTTAACTGATTAACACACACACACACACACACACACACACACACCATAAGTTTGGTGATGAGACGGACGAGTTTGGGCGAGTCGATGAATCCAAGGCTGAAAACTCTCACAGTGTCACAGCTCGAATATCACACAATCCACTGTTCTCTAGATCCGTCAGCTCCAACGGCTGGGCTACACACACGCGCGCACACACACACACACACACACACACAAGATAAGCATGCAGAACAAATGCCAAATTATTGCTCGTTATTTTCTTCCTCATACCCAGAACCTGTCAGAAGTTTTTTTTTAAAGTGTTCTTCTCTAGATACTTAAAGGTTCTTAAAAGATCAGACTTGGAAACCTTGCTGATGGGGAAACAACGTGATCTAGGGTTCGACCTAGAACCTTATACGGGTTCCCTTGACTGTAATATATAATAAAGGCAGCATGTAGAAAGGAAACACTTCCTGAAGATGAGGCCCAGTCACGCCTGTGAGAACCTTCCACCTTCTCCAGTGTCCTGGGCCAAAAGTTACATAGTGTACCTTTAAACTTGAAAAGTTCAATACTTATGCACAAATTTAATTCCGTAGAAGGGGCGGGGCTTCCAGGGGATCCTGTTCCACATTGGTTTCCTCAACGTCGACATTAAAAACTATTCCTATTGGAGAAAGTGAGAGTAAAATTCACCATCTGTCCCGTCCCGGTGATGGAGGAGAGCGAGGACGTGAGCGGAGTGTATGGACACGAGATGAGATATCAGCATGAGGAGAGAGAGAGAGGGAGAGAGAGAGATGTAATTAAGGGCCGTGTTTGGAGCTGAAGCGAGAGGAAGAGAGTGCTGATGATCAGAACAGGAAGAACATCTGATCCTCTGGCAGCATTTGATCACTCCGCCATCTCGAGTGCCAGCTGTGAGAAGTCATCCTGTCTCGCTTTAATTAAAACAACTTCTGGCTCTGAGGCTCGAACACGTGAGAGGAGATCACCATAAACGCAGAGTAAACGTCCTGAGGAGACGACTTCACCACAACTTCTCCTTCACTCGTGCTTCATGTATCCTCGTAACAGACCAGTTTTACTGCTAACGCTAAACTCAAAAAACCCCAAAAACTCTTCACCCTCAGTGAACTGTCGCTTCCTTATCACTTTATTTACCAGAAAACATTACGGATAATGGATTAAGTGTTTATAAATCGCTCAAAAAGCAGCTAATCTAATATGCTAATGAGCACACTTGATTGACAGACCTCTGTCTGAGACTCCGCCTTCAACGTCACTCAAGAAGAGAATCAGGATTTAACCTCCACGTAGCAAACACACAATTACACACTTGCTAGGTTAGCGTGCTTTTATTCACTAGTTTAGCTTCTGCTCATTAGGTTATTTAATTGGGGACTTTTGCCATCTTGTATGCATGCTGCAAAGCATTGTGGGTATTAACCAGTGCACAGCAGTAGGTTAGTATAGAAGTCATACCCTAGCTGGTACAGAATGGAGGGATTAGGAAGCAAGACACTATTTGAGACACAGCCTAGGAACTCCTTCAGTACACTCCTCATGTGTCACATCACTACTGCTCTCAGCCAATCAGGACACGGGTACAGAATTATAACTAAACACATCAGAGCCCTACACCGAGGGGGGGATTTAATGTGTAATAAACACTCACTGGTGGCAAGGCTGCAGTCGTAATGGTTGTGTCCTGAATGGCACCGACACCCCCACTCCACACAGCGCCCGTTCCCGTTACACAGATCAGGACAACGCAGCACCGTCTCTACCGCCGTCATCCCCTCGGACACTCCCGCTGAACTCGCACGGCCTTCCAGCCACCTGCTCTCACACTCGTTCTCCAGGAAGGGCAGAAGCGCCCTCTCCCACTCCAGGGAGTGCATCCTCCATCCACTGCATCCTCCATCCTCCGGCCCAGCAGTCTCCTACACACTGAGCCCATCGTGGAGTTAACCAGGGTGGAGTTAACCAGGGCAGAGACACACAGCTCCAGAGCTTTAGACGATGTCAAACCACCGGGAGTCAGCTAAGAAGCACCAGGGAACGAGGGATCAGTGGAGGAGTGGCGATCGTACGGAAAGTAGTACGCAAAGCGCTCCTCATCGACGCTGCTGAGACGCTGGACGGAGTGAACAGGATGGAGGGAGTGTGCACTTCGTCTCCACTTCCTACCTGAAGGGCACAGGAGATTGAGATAGAGCTCAGTTATTTACAGGAAAGCTGTCTCACTGTTTAACACCAAATCTGTCTCACAGGACATTGCTAAGAAGTGTACACTACATGAAGTTTAAAACAGACCAGCACCAATGTAAGACGTTCCTCCAGATCCCACGTGAGCGATCTTTGACCCCTCGGTATACTCGGCCGTGGCGTCTCTGGAAGAGACGAGTTGAAGTCGATGTGATCGTCAGATAGACAGCGTGAGGAGATGTACGCTTTTCTGCAGGCACAGTATCTGGTCCTTTCTTGCTGTCACTAGGCAGGTGGCGCTCTGGCGGAGAGACTTTCACCTGCAGCCACTCCGATAAACACAACACCATAAAGAGAGGAATAAAAATGACACACAGCCGCGCAAATGAGCTTCTGCGTTAGCCTTCAGGAATTAAAGCCCGCCCAAAGGCATGCAATCTAAAGAGGATTTAGGGCTTGATAAAGGTTAGCTGTCCAATTTGAGTGCGTGCACACACACACACACACACACACGCACACACACACACACACACACACACACACACACACACAGACACACACACACACACATACACACACACCTGCACTTTCATCTCTCGGATAAAAAGAACTCAAGGTTACGAGGAGATAAGAACGCAAATCTGAATTTTAATGGCTGCCTTTTTCCCCCCTCAGTGGCACATTGCTTGCAGCTTCCAATAAAAGGGTTACGAGATAAAAAATGTGACCTCGTAGCGTGGAGAATATAGTGTGTGATATACAGTGGAGAATATAGGGGGTGATATACAGTGGAGAATATAACGTGTGATATACAGTGGAGAATATAGCGTGTGATATACAGTGGAGAATATAGGGGGTGATATACAGTGGAGAATATAGCGTGTGATATACAGTGGAGAATATAACGTGTGATATACAGTGGAGAATATAGGGGGTGATATACAGTGGAGAATATAGCGTGTGATATACAGTGGAGAATATAACGTGTGATATACAGTGGAGAATATAGGGGGTGATATACAGTGGAGAATATAGGGGGTGATATACAGTGGAGAATATAACGTGTGATATACAGTGGAGAATATAGCGTGTGATATACAGTCTCTCAGGCAGAAGCATGAGATTCGCGACGTGGAAACTTTCAGGCCACATCAAACATCTCTTCAAGTCTCATTAATCCGAGATGTAGCCCACATGCCAGAACGTGTTTTTTCCCCTTTAACTTATCTTTATTTTATATAGCGTGTGATATACAGTGGAGAATATAGCGTGTGATATACAGTGGAGAATATAGCGTGTGATATACAGTGGAGAATATAGCGTGTGATATACAGTGGAGAATATAGCGTGTGATATACAGTGGAGAATATAGCGTGTGATATACAGTGGAGAATATAGGGGGTGATATACAGTGGAGAATATAGGGGGTGATATACAGTGGAGAATATAGGGGGTGATATACAGTGGAGAATATAGCGTGTGATATACAGTGGAGAATATAACGTGTGATATACAGTGGAGAATATAGCGTGTGATATACAGTGGAGAATATAGGGGGTGATATACAGTGGAGAATATAGGGGGTGATATACAGTGGAGAATATAGCGTGTGATATACAGTGGAGAATATAACGTGTGATATACAGTGGAGAATATAGCGTGTGATATACAGTGGAGAATATAGCGTGTGATATACAGTGGAGAATATAGCGTGTGATATACAGTGGAGAATATAGCGTGTGATATACAGTGGAGAATATAACGTGTGATATACAGTGGAGAATATAGCGTGTGATATACAGTGGAGAATATAGCGTGTGATATACAGTGGAGAATATAGGGGGTGATATACAGTGGAGAATATAGCGTGTGATATACAGTGGAGAATATAGCGTGTGATATACAGTGGAGAATATAGCGTGTGATATACAGTGGAGAATATAGGGGGTGATATACAGTGGAGAATATAGGGGGTGATATACAGTGGAGAATATAACGTGTGATATACAGTGGAGAATATAGCGTGTGATATACAGTGGAGAATATAGCGTGTGATATACAGTGGAGAATATAGCGTGTGATATACAGTGGAGAATATAGGGGGTGATATACAGTGGAGAATATAGCGTGTGATATACAGTGGAGAATATAGCGTGTGATATACAGTGGAGAATATAGCGTGTGATATACAGTGGAGAATATAGCGTGTGATATACAGTGGAGAATATAGCGTGTGATATACAGTGGAGAATATAGGGGGTGATATACAGTGGAGAATATAGTGTGTGATATACAGTGGAGAATATAGCGTGTGATATACAGTGGAGAATATAGCGTGTGATATACAGTGGAGAATATAGCGTGTGATATACAGTGGAGAATATAGCGTGTGATATACAGTGGAGAATATAGGGGGTGATATACAGTGGAGAATATAGCGTGTGATATACAGTGGAGAATATAGCGTGTGATATACAGTGGAGAATATAGGGGGTGATATACAGTGGAGAATATAGGGGTGATATACAGTGGAGAATATAGCGTGTGATATACAGTGGAGAATATAGCGTGTGATATACAGTGGAGAATATAGGGGGTGATATACAGTGGAGAATATAGCGTGTGATATACAGTGGAGAATATAGCGTGTGATATACAGTGGAGAATATAGCGTGTGATATACAGTGGAGAATATAGCGTGTGATATACAGTGGAGAATATAGCGTGTGATATACAGTGGAGAATATAGCGTGTGATATACAGTGGAGAATATAGGGGTGATATACAGTGGAGAATATAGGGGGTGATATACAGTGGAGAATATAGCGTGTGATATACAGTGGAGAATATAGCGTGTGATATACAGTGGAGAATATAGCGTGTGATATACAGTGGAGAATATAGCGTGTGATATACAGTGGAGAATATAGCGTGTGATATACAGTGGAGAATATAGCGTGTGATATACAGTGGAGAATATACGTGTGATATACAGTGGAGAATATAGCGTGTGATATACAGTGGAGAATATAGCGTGTGATATACAGTGGAGAATATAGGGGTGATATACAGTGGAGAATATAGCGTGGTGATATACAGTGGAGAATATAGCGTGTGATATACAGTGGAGAATATAGCGTGTGATATACAGTGGAGAATATAGCGTGTGATATACAGTGGAGAATATAGGGGGTGATATACAGTGGAGAATATAACGTGTGATATACAGTGGAGAATATAGGCGTGTGATATACAGTGGAGAATATAGCGTGTGATATACAGTGGAGAATATAGCGTGTGATATACAGTGGAGAATATAGCGTGTGATATACAGTGGAGAATATAGGGGTGATATACAGTGGAGAATATAGGTGTGATATACAGTGGAGAATATAGGGTGTGATATACAGTGGAGAATATAGCGTGTGATATACAGTGGAGAATATAACGTGTGATATACAGTGGAGAATATAGCGTGTGATATACAGTGGAGAATATAGCGTGTGATATACAGTGGAGAATATAGCGTGTGATATACAGTGGAGAATATAGCGTGTGATATACAGTGGAGAATATAGCGTGTGATATACAGTGGAGAATATAGGGGGTGATATACAGTGGAGAATATAGTGTGTGATATACAGTGGAGAATATAGCGTGTGATATACAGTGGAGAATATAGCGTGTGATATACAGTGGAGAATATAGGGGGTGATATACAGTGGAGAATATAGCGTGTGATATACAGTGGAGAATATAGGGGGTGATATACAGTGGAGAATATAGGGGGTGATATACAGTGGAGAATATAACGTGTGATATACAGTGGAGAATATAGCGTGTGATATACAGTGGAGAATATAGGGGGTGATATACAGTGGAGAATATAGCGTGTGATATACAGTGGAGAATATAGGGGGTGATATACAGTGGAGAATATAACGTGTGATATACAGTGGAGAATATAGCGTGTGATATACAGTGGAGAATATAGCGTGTGATATACAGTGGAGAATATAGGGGGTGATATACAGTGGAGAATATAGCGTGTGATATACAGTGGAGAATATAGGGGGTGATATACAGTGGAGAATATAGCGTGTGATATACAGTGGAGAATATAGGGGGTGATATACAGTGGAGAATATAGGGGGTGATATACAGTGGAGAATATAACGTGTGATATACAGTGGAGAATATAGCGTGTGATATACAGTGGAGAATATAGGGGGTGATATACAGTGGAGAATATAGCGTGTGATATACAGTGGAGAATATAGGGGGTGATATACAGTGGAGAATATAGCGTGTGATATACAGTGGAGAATATAGGGGGTGATATACAGTGGAGAATATAGCGTGTGATATACAGTGGAGAATATAGCGTGTGATATACAGTGGAGAATATAGGGGGTGATATACAGTGGAGAATATAGGGGGTGATATACAGTGGAGAATATAGGGTGTGATATACAGTGGAGAATATAGCGTGTGATATACAGTGGAGAATATAGCGTGTGATATACAGTGGAGAATATAGGGGGTGATATACAGTGGAGAATATAGCGTGTGATATACAGTGGAGAATATAGGGGGTGATATACAGTGGAGAATATAGCGTGTGATATACAGTGGAGAATATAGCGTGTGATATACAGTGGAGAATATAGGGGGTGATATACAGTGGAGAATATAGGGGGTGATATACAGTGGAGAATATAGCGTGGTGATATACAGTGGAGAATATAGCGTGTGATATACAGTGGAGAATATAGGCGTGTGATATAACAGTGGAGAATATAGCCGTGTGATATACAGTGGAGAATATAGCGTGTGATATACAGTGGAGAATATAGGGGGTGATATACAGTGGAGAATATAGGGGTGATATACAGTGGAGAATATAACGTGTGATATACAGTGGAGAATATAGCGTGTGATATACAGTGGAGAATATAGGGGGTGATATACAGTGGAGAATATAGCGTGTGATATACAGTGGAGAATATAGGGGGTGATATACAGTGGAGAATATAGCGTGTGATATACAGTGGAGAATATAGGGGGTGATATACAGTGGAGAATATAGGGGGTGATATACAGTGGAGAATATAAGCGTGTGATATACAGTGGAGAATATAGCGTGTGATATACAGTGGAGAATATAACGTGTGATATACAGTGGAGAATATAGCGTGTGATATACAGTGGAGAATATAGCGTGTGATATACAGTGGAGAATATAGGGGGTGATATACAGTGGAGAATATAGGGTGTGATATACAGTGGAGAATATAGGGTGTGATATACAGTGGAGAATATAGCGTGTGATATACAGTGGAGAATATAACGTGTGATATACAGTGGAGAATATAGCGTGTGATATACAGTGGAGAATATAGCGTGTGATATACAGTGGAGAATATAGCGTGTGATATACAGTGGAGAATATAGCGTGTGATATACAGTGGAGAATATAGGGGGTGATATACAGTGGAGAATATAGGGGGTGATATACAGTGGAGAATATAGCGTGTGATATACAGTGGAGAATATAACGTGTGATATACAGTGGAGAATATAGCGTGTGATATACAGTGGAGAATATAGCGTGTGATATACAGTGGAGAATATAGCGTGTGATATACAGTGGAGAATATAGGGGGTGATATACAGTGGAGAATATAGGGGGTGATATACAGTGGAGAATATAGGGGTGATATACAGTGGAGAATATAACGTGTGATATACAGTGGAGAATATAGGGGGTGATATACAGTGGAGAATATAGCGTGTGATATACAGTGGAGAATATAGCGTGGTGATATACAGTGGAGAATATAACGTGTGATATACAGTGGAGAATATAGCGTGTGATATACAGTGGAGAATATAGGGGGTGATATACAGTGGAGAATATAGGGGGTGATATACAGTGGAGAATATAGCGTGTGATATACAGTGGAGAATATAACGTGTGATATACAGTGGAGAATATAGCGTGTGATATACAGTGGAGAATATAGGGGGTGATATACAGTGGAGAATATAGCGTGTGATATACAGTGGAGAATATAGCGTGTGATATACAGTGGAGAATATAGGGGGTGATATACAGTGGAGAATATAGTGTGTGATATACAGTGGAGAATATAGGGGGTGATATACAGTGGAGAATATAGGGGGTGATATACAGTGGAGAATATAGCGTGTGATATACAGTGGAGAATATAGCGTGTGATATACAGTGGAGAATATAACGTGTGATATACAGTGGAGAATATAGCGTGTGATATACAGTGGAGAATATAGGGGGTGATATACAGTGGAGAATATAGGGGGTGATATACAGTGGAGAATATAGCGTGTGATATACAGTGGAGAATATAGCGTGTGATATACAGTGGAGAATATAGCGTGTGATATACAGTGGAGAATATAACGTGTGATATACAGTGGAGAATATAGGGGGTGATATACAGTGGAGAATATAGCGTGTGATATACAGTGGAGAATATAACCTGTGATATACAGTGGAGAATATAGCGTGTGATATACAGTGGAGAATATAGGGGGTGATATACAGTGGAGAATATAGTGTGTGATATACAGTGGAGAATATAGCGTGTGATATACAGTGGAGAATATAGCGTGTGATATACAGTGGAGAATATAGGGGGTGATATACAGTGGAGAATATAGCGTGTGATATACAGTGGAGAATATAGGGGGTGATATACAGTGGAGAATATAGGGGGTGATATACAGTGGAGAATATAACGTGTGATATACAGTGGAGAATATAGCGTGTGATATACAGTGGAGAATATAGGGGGTGATATACAGTGGAGAATATAGCGTGTGATATACAGTGGAGAATATAGGGGGTGATATACAGTGGAGAATATAGCGTGTGATATACAGTGGAGAATATAGGGGGTGATATACAGTGGAGAATATAGGGGGTGATATACAGTGGAGAATATAACGTGTGATATACAGTGGAGAATATAGCGTGTGATATACAGTGGAGAATATAACGTGTGATATACAGTGGAGAATATAGCGTGTGATATACAGTGGAGAATATAGCGTGTGATATACAGTGGAGAATATAGGGGGTGATATACAGTGGAGAATATAGGGGGTGATATACAGTGGAGAATATAGGGGGTGATATACAGTGGAGAATATAGCGTGTGATATACAGTGGAGAATATAACGTGTGATATACAGTGGAGAATATAGCGTGTGATATACAGTGGAAATATAGCGTGTGATATACAGTGGAGAATATAACGTGTGATATACAGTGGAGAATATAGCGTGTGATATACAGTGGAGAATATAGGGGGTGATATACAGTGGAGAATATAGCGTGTGATATACAGTGGAGAATATAGCGTGTGATATACAGTGGAGAATATAGCGTGTGATATACAGTGGAGAATATAGCGTGTGATATACAGTGGAGAATATAGGGGGTGATATACAGTGGAGAATATAGGGGGTGATATACAGTGGAGAATATAGGGGGTGATATACAGTGGAGAATATAACGTGTGATATACAGTGGAGAATATAGGGGGTGATATACAGTGGAGAATATAGCGTGTGATATACAGTGGAGAATATAGCGTGTGATATACAGTGGAGAATATAGCGTGTGATATACAGTGGAGAATATAGCGTGTGATATACAGTGGAGAATATAGCGTGTGATATACAGTGGAGAATATAGGGGGTGATATACAGTGGAGAATATAGGGGGTGATATACAGTGGAGAATATAGGGGGTGATATACAGTGGAGAATATAACGTGTGATATACAGTGGAGAATATAGGGGGTGATATACAGTGGAGAATATAGGGGGTGATATACAGTGGAGAATATAGGGGGTGATATACAGTGGAGAATATAACGCGTGATATACAGTGGAGAATATAGCGTGTGATATACAGTGGAGAATATAGGGGGTGATATACAGTGGAGAATATAGTGTGTGATATACAGTGGAGAATATAGGGGGTGATATACAGTGGAGAATATAGTGTGTGATATACAGTGGAGAATATAGTGTGTGATATACAGTGGAGAATATAGCGTGTGATATACAGTGGAGAATATAGCGTGTGATATACAGTGGAGAATATAGCGTGTGATATACAGTGGAGAATATAGCGTGTGATATACAGTGGAGAATATAGCGTGTGATATACAGTGGAGAATATAACGTGTGATATACAGTGGAGAATATAGGGGGTGATATACAGTGGAGAATATAGCGTGTGATATACAGTGGAGAATATAGCGTGTGATATACAGTGGAGAATATAGCGTGTGATATACAGTGGAGAATATAGGGGGTGATATACAGTGGAGAATATAGGGGGTGATATACAGTGGAGAATATAGCGTGTGATATACAGTGGAGAATATAGCGTGTGATATACAGTGGAGAATATAGCGTGTGATATACAGTGGAGAATATAGCGTGTGATATACAGTGGAGAATATAGCGTGTGATATACAGTGGAGAATATAGGGGGTGATATACAGTGGAGAATATAGCGTGTGATATACAGTGGAGAATATAGCGTGTGATATACAGTGGAGAATATAACGTGTGATATACAGTGGAGAATATAGGGGGTGATATACAGTGGAGAATATAGGGGGTGATATACAGTGGAGAATATAGGGGGTGATATACAGTGGAGAATATAGCGTGTGATATACAGTGGAGAATATAGCGTGTGATATACAGTGGAGAATATAACGTGTGATATACAGTGGAGAATATAGCGTGTGATATACAGTGGAGAATATAGCGTGTGATATACAGTGGAGAATATAACGTGTGATATACAGTGGAGAATATAGTGTGTGATATACAGTGGAGAATATAGGGGGTGATATACAGTGGAGAATATAACGTGTGATATACAGTGGAGAATATAACGTGTGATATACAGTGGAGAATATAGCGTGTGATATACAGTGGAGAATATAACGTGTGATATACAGTGGAGAATATAGGGGGTGATATACAGTGGAGAATATAGGGGGTGATATACAGTGGAGAATATAGCGTGTGATATACAGTGGAGAATATAGGGGGTGATATACAGTGGAGAATATAGGGGGTGATATACAGTGGAGAATATAACGTGTGATATACAGTGGAGAATATAGGGGGTGATATACAGTGGAGAATATAGGGGGTGATATACAGTGGAGAATATAGCGTGTGATATACAGTGGAGAATATAGGGGGTGATATACAGTGGAGAATATAGCGTGTGATATACAGTGGAGAATATAGCGTGTGATATACAGTGGAGAATATAGGGGGTGATATACAGTGGAGAATATAGGGGGTGATATACAGTGGAGAATATAGGGGGTGATATACAGTGGAGAATATAGGGGGTGATATACAGTGATATACAGGGGGTGATATACATAATGTGGAGAATTCTGCATTTTAATGTCATATTGATGCTTTTATACATTAAAATATAGATTATAATATACACAATGTCAGATATTAAACACTAATATACTTTCTTAAATGCAATACATCAGTCACTAATGTGATTGGCTGAGAGAAAGAGAAAGGTGTGTTCTGATTGGCTGAGAGAAAGAGTACAGTGTGTTCTCATTGGCTGAGAGAAAGAGAAAGGTGTGTTCTTATTGGCTGAAAGGAAGAGTACGGTGTGTTCTGATTGGCTGAGAGAAAGAGTACAGTGTGTTCTGATTGGCTGAGAGAAAGAGTACAGTGTGTTCTGATTGGCTGAGAGAAAGAGTACAGTGTCAGATTGGCTGAGAGAAAGAGTACAGTGTGCTCTGATTGGCTGAGAGAAAGAGTACAGTGTGCTCTGATTGGCTGAGAAAAAGAGTACCGTGTGCTCTGATTGGTTGAGAGAAAGAGTACAGTGTGCTCTAATTGGCTGAGAGAAAGAGTACAGTGTGCTCTGATTGGCTGAGAGAAAGAGTACAGTGTGCTCTGATTGGCTGAGAGAAAAAGTACAGTGTGCTCTGATTGGCTGAGAGCAGTGCTACATTTTTTAATTTTTAAATTTTCGAATTTGTGCACATGCTCCGCACCTCCAGGCGTGTATGAAGAGATCCAGGTTGCCGTGGTGATACACGGTGCCGTCAGGACCCTGGAAGTCGTGAATGTTTTCGTGGAAGGTTCCAGATGTGGCTGAAGTCTCAGCTTGGCGCTCGGAGAGTCACGCTCATTCCCCAGTCGCTCACGTCTGCTCGCACAAACACCCCGACGCAAACACCATCTGCATGAGAGAGTCGCGTTACAACAATTTCGGGAACGAAATGCTCGCTCATTCACGATAAACACGACTCAGGTGCATCATCAGCGTGCTCCTGAGAGTAAACCGTTGTACCGTCACTTTCTGGCCGTGATGTGTTTCGTGAATCTTAACCTGACTGGTCGTCTCCGGTCCTAAGGGCTTGATTGACAGCTGGGGCGTGTTTCTCGCAGTTGTCCGTTGTACATGTCAAAGGTCATGAGGTCGTCGTCCTCTCACGCTGCCATGCTGCTGGTGCAGGACGGCGCATAGTGAAGACTCTCACAATCCCACTGACGCACCTGAACCTCAAATACTCGACCCGTGCTCTTACAGAGGACAAACGTCAACCTGTGCTGATTCTCAAAACACCTGCAGGAGGGAGGGACAGGAGAGAAACTAGTACAACTGAATCCTATTAGCATGTAGCACAGCAACACAGTGTGTGTGTGTGTGTGTGTGTGTGTGTGTGTGTGTGTGAAATGTCTATACTACGTTGGAGGTTTGTATACCTGCCATCTAAGGTGAGGATGTGAGGATCAGTGAGAGAGTAAGAGCTGCTGGTGGGGACATCCTGAACCATAACATGAGAGAGAGAGAGAAACAGAACAAGAGAGAGAGAGAGAGAGAAACAGAACGAGAGAGAGAGAGAAACAGAACGAGAGAGAGAGAGAAACAGAACAAGAGAGAGAGAGAGAGAGAGAGAAACAGAACGAGAGAGAGAGAGAAACAGAACGAGAGAGAGAGAGAGAGAAACAGAACAAGAGAGA
>NC_071281.1:4695000-4712500 GCF_023375685.1 Ictalurus furcatus
GAGTGAGAGAGAGAGAGAGTGAGAGAGCGAGAGAAAGAGAGTGAGAGAAAGAGAGTGAGAGAGAGAGAGAAAGAGAGTGAGAGAAAGTGAGTGAGAGAGAGAGAGAGTGAGAGAGCGAGAGAAAGAGAGTGAGAGAAAGAGAGTGAGAGAGAGAGAGAAAGAGAGTGAGAGAGAGAGAGTGAGAGAGCGAGAGAAAGAGAGTGAGAGAGCGAGAGTGTGAGAGTGAGAGAAAGAGAGTGAGAGAAAGAGAGTGAGAGAGAGAGAGAAAGAGAGTGTGAGAGAGAGAGCGAGACAAAGAGAGTGAGAGAAAGAGAGAGTGAGAGAGAGAGAAAGAGAGTGAGAGAGGGAGAGAGTGTGAGAGTGAGAGAAAGAGAGTGAGAGAAAGAGAGTGAGAGAGAGAGAGAAAGAGAGTGTGAGAGAGAGAGCGAGACAAAGAGAGTGAGAGAAAGAGAGAGTGAGAGAGAGAGAAAGAGAGTGAGAGAGGGAGAGAGTGTGAGAGTGAGAGAAAGAGAGTGAGAGAGCGAGAGTGTGAGAGTGAGAGAAAGAGAGCGAGAGAGAGAGAGAGTGAGAGGGTGAGAGCGCGAGCGACAGAGTGAGAGAGAGGTCAGAAGGGAGATGTTGAAGGCAGACGTGAGGTTTAAAGGTGACCAGTTTAAACAGGTCGATGTATTTATATATCATGACCTCGCTGCAGCTCCTTTAGCTTGACGGTGGAAAGGTTGGTGAAATTAGAGATGTGTGGAAAGCCTCGCGGCGTGTTCAGGGACTCGTGCTGTTGAAATTATTTTAATGAATTATTTAGTGCAACCTTTTTCGGCACCGAAATGGCTCATTTGTCTGACTTGAAAACAAAGAGCAGGTTGAGTCAGAGCGACGAGGATCAGCGTTTCAGTAAAGCATCCACTGAAACACGAGTCAGTCAAACATAAACAGTGATGTTTATCAGCAGGGCTGTGTTCATCATCATCTCCGTCCCAGCTTACTTTCTCTAATACACATTCTTTCTTCCAGCTACACCTTGTATTTTGCATCGGATCTCACAGGAATCCGCTGCACGGGTCAGAGCACGGTTTTTAAAAAGTGCTGATTGGTTGCCACCCAACCAATCAGATCACAGCTCACTCACTGAGATGGAGGACAGAGCGCTGTGAGAAAATCAGTGGTGTTAGTACGTGAATATGAGGAACCTCATGATTTATTACGTCTACGTTTTGGACGTCCCCCCCTCCCCCGCCCCCCCCCCCATCACTGATTTTTTCGATATAAAAAGCACCTAATGTGAATGGAATGTTCAGCACCAGAACCAAACTGGAACTTCAGAAACTGCTTTCACATCTTACACTGTTCCAGTACCAAACATGCCATACAGAGTTTTTCTGAAGCCTGCTGAAAATCAGCAACAACAGGAAGTAATGGTACTCTGGTTGAGGCCTAGAACTGTTCAAGACACTGTATTCAACACAGAGCCATTATTTTTTATCTTTAAAGATGGGGCAGTGGTGGCTTAGCGGTTAAGGCTCTGGGTTACTGATCGGAAGGTCGGGGTTCAGACCACAGCACTGCCAGGCTGCCACTGTTGGGTCCTTGAGCAACGCCCTTAACCCTCTCTGCTCCAGGGGCGCTGTATCACTGCTGACCCTGCGCTCTGACCCCAACTTCCTGACATGCTGGGTATGCGGAAAAAAACGAATTTCACTGTGCTGGAACGTTTATGTGACCAATAAAGACTCATTATCATTATCATTAATACAAACAGAACCATGGAGTGCTGAGCCACTAGCATCCAATCAGACCCAAGAACGACATTAGCTGTGAGTACGGTCCTTCAGCTCAAATTTACATACAACAAAGAAATTGATGTGGTGACGTTCTCTTAAAGTAAGGAGATGTTTATTAACATTAACGTGGATGGAAGGAGTCTCCAGTGTCAGCGCTTTGTAACAGTCAGCGGTGAAGCTGTAAATCTAAGCGAGAGAGAAGAAAGAGAGGGCTGGTGAGGGAACGAGCGTTTATAGCTGCTGTAACGGAAGTGACAACAGGAACTAACTCGTTTCACACGACATGAAATGTAACTATAAACATATAGGGGAAAAAGTACATCACTCATTAATGAATAAAAACGTGTAATTGTTAATGAACTGCTGTGGTGGTAACAGTAGCTCTTGTTTTAAAGAGGATTCCTCTCAGCACTTTTAGAAGCTGAGCAGTCTTTATGAGTTTATATTTACTGTGTGTGTGTGTGTGTGTGTGAAGAAAGTTATCTGTTTCAACACATCCCCCATAGCCCAATAACAGCCTGATTGAAGAGAGGGAGGGAGCGAGAGAGAGAGAGAGAGAGAGAGAGAGAGAGAGAGAGAGACTCGCTCATCACTCCTTTAATCCTCCACTTCCTTTAACAATGCATGTGAGAAACACACAGACAGATAGAGAGAGATAGAGACAGATAGAGAGAGATAGAGACAGATAGAGACAGATAGAGACAGATAGAGCGATAACCACTCGTCTATTGTCTCACAGAAAAAAAGAAACACACAGTAAGACGAACCCGCTGAGAGACTTTTCTATTGTGGGGGAAAAAATAAAAGAGACGAGTATGAATGTAGTAGCATGGAGTGTATCAAATCTTTATCTTTATTCTCTCTGATTTTAGAAGAACGTCTCGTACGGATTCAATTGTAAAAAATAATCATAATAATAGCAATGTCACTGGTGCGGACGTCTTAAGGATAAAACTTGTATACATTTATGTGTATCTGTTACCTGGGAGGGTGTGTGTAGTTTACCAGTGCTCTGTAAACTCTATTTAAACTAATTACATACATCAAATCCTTTATTCTGTTCATTATAGTTTCACATTAAACAAACAAACAAACAAACAAACAAACAAACAAACATATATATATATATATATATATATATATATATATATATATATATATATATATATATATATATATATATATATATGTATAACAGTAGAAAAGATTACATTAAGGATTTCCAGCACAGTCACTGCAAAATTCCAGTTTAGTTTTCCTTTTTTGTTGAGTGTGTACTTACCAAAAAACTATAAATAAATAAATAAATAAAGAAGTGCACAAATGGTATATATATATATATATATATATATATATATATATATATATATATATATATATATAAATGAAATATTTTATTTAAATCAGTGGTTCTCATCCAGGGGGGGCGCGGAGAGATCGGAAGGGTGTGAATTTTTTTTAGAATTCATTTTAGGATGTGCATAAATTTGAAGACTCCACGTTCTCTCTCCCTCTGTATTTTCTTTTTGCTGGGGAGAGCTTGAGCTTAGCTGCCATTTATCTAGCTGTCAGTGCAGACCAGTGTTCCCAAATTAGCCACTTTTTACACCCCTTTAGTGACTTTTTTTTTTTTTTCCAAATAAAGTCTCTAGTGACTTTTTGGACAACCCTTATGACTTTCCAAATCTCACCAGCACTGTCCTGCAAGCACGAGGTCCTGCTTTCCCGCTGCACTCTCACCTCTCCCTGCGTCTGTTCAGTGAGGGGCTGAGAGCCGGAGATTGAACGATGTCGTGGATAACGAGATGCGCCCTCCGTCCCAATTTACATCATTCGTATGTGAATGTTTTAAGAACGCAAGACGAACGTGATGCAACATGTTTTACGTGTAAAATAGTCCACGTTATCACAGCCTAGTTCTCTTGTTCAAAGTTACAGTTAGGGCTGCACGATTATGGCCAAAACGATAATCCCGATTATTTTGATCAATATTGAGATCTCCATTATTTATCGCGATTATTCATTGATTTTAGGGACAACATATTTTTATTGCACTTTCACATTTAAATGAACAGACCGCTGCTTTCACCTCCATGTTGTGCTACATTGCTGCTAATGTACAAATCTTCAACAGTGTTTACAGGAGGAGAGACGCAAGACAATTTCTTTTAGGAGCAATTACAAAAATTTAGTAGCACAGTTGAAGTTTAGGGGTTTTTTTTTTTTTTTTTAAAAAGAGTATTATTTAATTTTTTTAGAGATGTAACGTTAATGTGCCACAATATAAGTAAATATATATAAATATCAATGAAAAACAGATTGCAGAAGGTTGAGAACCCCTGATTTAAATGACTCATTTCCACACAGTACCCACTGGCACAATAATGCATTCTATTTCAAAGCATTACATCATTATATATACATTTATCGGTTTACCTTTTTATCTATTTCATTTTTTTTTTACTTATTAGTTAAATGTGCCATAATTTAATGAAGTAATTATTGCATTATTGTGGTTACGGCGATGGTTATTTAACGTGATTACACTATATAATTAATCCTCATGCATGAGCTTTTTTTTTTTTTTTTTTACTTGTTATTGTTCTTGTTAAATATAGACAGTGAGCAGTGAGGGTGTGTGTAATTACCGCACTAAACATTTAAAAAGGAGTCATTTTCACCAGAATTGTCTCACCTTAATTATCCACTACACCCTTAAAGACCCCTATTTTCTACGTGTAGCGCCACTTTGAAGACGAATTCCAGATTGCACCGTCTGCACGCCATTTCATCATTAAAGTCCTAAACAAACAAAGAGACCACAACAACACCACCACCACCACACACACACACACACACACACACAGCTGGGAAATAATATGAGAACTTGAGAATTCACTACATCGCAGAGCGCTTCACGAATAAACCGAGAGGTTTTAAATATTCACACAGCAGTTCATAAAAATCATTTCCTCAGCATTATTCCCCTCCTGGATTATAAATATCGTGTAGTTTGTGGATGAGACATTTCCTACAGAAGCTTTAACCCTCACATTTACAGCCACTACACAAGGGAAGCTCACAGCGACGTGCATTACTCATGAATCAAACTTATTTATTCTATTTAAATAGAAGTGTTCCCCTGTTATGAGAGTTATTGTTCCCGAGTTCATCACGGTGCTCGCGGATCTCAGCGAATCCTGTGACTTTCATGTCATTTCATCGCTCAAGGCTCACAGAGGGTTCTTCTGAACATCCTACAAACCCTAAATGGCAGCAATGAGAACCAAATCACCACGAGAGCTCCACGTGGGACACAGTGGAACAACACCGAGCAGACGCTGCTCCTGTAGCGTTGAGTCTCTGCTCCAAAGCTGTAATCACAGCACATGGGTTTGAACATGGAGCCCACCATGATGTTCTACAAACCGTTGTCTTAGCGCTAACCTACAGAACACGCTCAACAAAACCGCTAATAATAACAATTGACACAGATCATCCTGTTCAAAAGTTTACACCCCCCTGGCTCGTAACGCACCCTGTTGCCTTGTGGAGCGTCAGTGAATGTTCGCACCTTTTGTAATAGTTGTGTTCGAGTCCCTCAGTGGTCTTCAGTGTGAAAGATGGATCTCAACATATCATATGTTTGAATATGCAGAAGATGCCGGAAAAGCAAAGAATGTGCAGGACCTGGAGGATTTTTCATGAAGAACATGAACAACTCTCACGTCCAGGTAACGACGCACAGTATTAAGAATCGGTGTCATTGTGTCTTGTGGACTAAATGTAAGACATCGGTTATGTGAAATAGCTTATTCTCCATATATTATAGTATTTTCTCTCCAGAGTACAGCGGATAATGTCCCTTAGTCTGTATTAATGCACTTGAGTAGCTCTCCATATACATTACAGAATTTTAACAGAGTCCGTTAGATGTTTCTGGGCAGGTGGATCTCGCACGAAAGAAGATCTGGAATGAAACATCACTGAACGCGAGTTGATTTGGTGTAACAGATCATTTAATGCATTTCAACCAAAATGAAACGATAAAACATTTCCACATCAATCACCTGAATAAATTATTAATAAGGACAAATAAATATTTCAAAAATGATCCGAATTCAAAGCAACCGGAACAGACGTGATCGGGACCAATAACTTACAGAATCACGTTTGCACGGCAGCTCAGAAATATCAAAAATAAAATGGAAATATTATTTGGTAAATATGCACCTAGTATACGTCATGAGGCATGTGCCGCTAATCGCTCCTACACCTTATCACGAGGTTCGAAACACACACACGATAACGTGACTGTGAACAGTTCAGGAGGAGAAAGAGTCGACGTGGGCAACGTCCTTCACCGTCGTGTTTCGTCCTGGTGGATGAATTTGAAGGAGCGGCGCGGAGAAAGAAATCCCAGAATTCCGTTCACCGGACGAGGGTGAAGATGAGACGTGGGAAAAGACTCGGTGGCTCAGGCGTGATGGAACGGCGCTTTCATGTCAAACGTTCTACAATATGTGTGCGCATTAGACGCGATTATATCATATCTAGTGTGTACGTGTCTTTAAATGAAACCCTATATAACATGGACGTGAGCAGCTCAGCGAACATTTCATTCATAAACAAACAAAGTCCAAACGTAAATATGGCACTGGTATAACGAAGCCAATGGCCACCTGATCAGGTATATAAAAAGTCTCTTGTGTAAAGTCTATAGGTAAAAAATAAGCAGGATTTGTGTAAAAGCTAGTTCTCAGGCGGCAGTTTCGCGTATCGCCCCCTCCAGTCTTTTGGGATAAACGTCTCTCCTCTCGCTCAGTCTAACGCCGGGTTTATGGCTCTGACGCTCGTCCGTGCGCGCTCTGGTGGAGTAGTTCACCGCCTGCGGACACAACACAGCGCTCACTGTTAATACTGGACTCGCAACAACACATCATACGATAAACTCTGAGTTCGTTAAAGCAACTGTATGGAGATGGACTTACCCGCTTATTTACACGCTGTGATGGACCGACTCGCAATGCACCACTGAATGAAGGCATGCATGAAGGAAAGGACGAATCCAAACTAAAATCCACGAAAATAAAACAAATTCCATGGAAATGAAATGAGGGTTGAGCGCATGGGGGGGGCGGCATGGGTTGGGCGGAGGGGTGATGGGGTTCAGTTCAATGATTTGTCCGAACACCACAATCCTTAAGATAGCTTTATAAACTCTAATAATGCCTCATAAAGAGCAATAAAGCAGACTTTAGATCCTTTAAGGGTTCTCCAGCTGTCCTTCAGAGAAAATCCTCCGACAGATTCCTTATTCGAGTAGAATCTGTTAAAGAGGTGAAGAACCCTTAGTTACTTATTCAATGATCCCTGAAATAACACTTCTTTTAAAGAGCGTACGGTCATTAATTCCTCGAAGATGATGATGATGATGATGATGCTGCTGCTGTATAACTGGGTATTTTTCTTGCAGCCATTCTCTAATCTTGATTTTCTTAACCTGGCAGACAATTTTATATTTTAAACGTGGCTTAAATGGCTATTAACCCTCCTATTATGTTACGGGTCAATCTGACCAGTTTCCACATTTGAGACGTCTGAAACCCCGGCTAATCTCTCCTTTTCTCTTTGAAATTCTTTCACTTTTCCTCATTTAGGGTCATGAACTTATATGCAAATATTTCTTCCTATTGTGGTCTCGGACAAGCCGTAATAAAGGTCGACTGTTTCAAGCTCTTCTTTGTGTGTATTTAAACTCTGGAAGTCATTTTGACCCATAATATTATGGCTGTAACTTTTTCCCCCCCAAACATAATCAGAGCGTTAGATAGTCTTCCTGGGGTTTTTGTGTTTGGAGAATCCCAGTGAAAACAAGCACTGGGGGTTGATCAGATTTGAACATATGATCTATTTTAAACATGTGTTATTAACCTGACATTTAGATTTGCATGTGTCTTAGACAAAATCTTCTCGCCTCCTACAGCCTTATCAAAGAGCCAAACTTCATAAATATCTGGACACTGTGCGTAACTTATACTTATCTGTAGTCTGCTGTTAACTAAATGGATTTGGGATGTTTATATAAAGTTATACGCTTTGTAAACCAGCCCTGGGTGTTAGAAAGGCACGAGATATATATATACGGGATGCAAATACAGAAAGAAAGAAAGAAAATAAATAAACATGCAAACAAATACGTGATTACTTTTGTAATAGAACAGGCCACAAGTTGCAACAAACTGCTGTAATGAAGCCAGTAATCTGGGAGAGCAAGCAGAATGAACTGAGGCCGATGCTGTGTGAGATAAAAGGAGTGAAATGTGGAAAAAGTGAAAAAAGAAAAGTGTGAAAAGGGGAGAGAGAGAGAGAGAGAGAGAGAGAGAGAGAGAGAGAGAGAGAGAGAGAGAGAGAGAGAGCTCACCTGTCCTGGAATGAAAGACTTGGGGACAGGGTGCACAGGGAGAGTTTGTGATGGCAGAGTGTGAGTGGGTTCAAGTCGAGGTTCACTCGACCTCACACACCAGCCCTACAGGTGGTGTGTACAGACAGAGAGAGAGAGAGAGAGAGAGAGAGAGAGAGAGAGAGAGAGAGAGAGAGAGAGAGAGAGATTCACTCATTCATTCGTGTTCAATAAGAGTGTTATTATTCTGGTCAGGGTGGTAGTGGAGCTGAAGTCTATCCTGGAAATACTAAGCACGAGGCTGAATATTTCCTTGGATGAGACGCCAGTACGTCGCAGTGCACCATGCACACACACACACACACACACACACACACACACACACACACACCTAGGGGTAATTTATTGCAGCCAATCCAGCTACCTACATGTTTTTAAGTGTCGGGACGAAACCGAAACCCTGAGGGAACCCACACAGACAAGGGAGCAGAACATGATATCCAATATTCTGTGTCACTGTAGCTCGCTGTTCTGTCACATAACCTTCAATTATTGTTATAATTATTAGAATTCTTGGGTAATTATGTGATAAACATTGTATTTGTTCCTATGAGAATCATGATGTAGGAAATGGTATAAAGGCTAAGATTACGTTAGGATTCTAATGTGCAGTGAAGCTGATTGGTGTGACACACACTCACACACACACACTCACACACACACACACACACACACACACACACGTTAATCTGGAACTGTTTAAACTGTGAAAAGTTGATAGAAAATCCCACAACATTAAATGCAATTCTGTAAACACTTCAGGCTGCAGTATGAAGGATCATTACGGTGATGATTATAATAACGTGTGACCTTGTGGGGGTGCAGGGTGAAGTTGGGGTGCAGGATTTCTCCCACGTCCACGTGACTGTCGTGTTCCAGTTCATACATGTTGTACGATGGGTTTCCGATCTCCACGTTCAGGCCTCCGTTAGCCATCGGCTGCCTCTGAACACGCTTCCCCCTGAACACACGGCATAAACAACTCACGAAACACACACACACCACTGCGTTAAATACACGACGCACAACAGAACATACGCCTGTGGAACGTGACAAAAATACAAGCCCACATCCCGATGCGCCTTAGACAGAACGTTTAATAATCATCACGCCGTGCTCGGATTCTCCATTCTGATTGGTCGGAAGGTGCGCGTTGTGTTTGTATAACAGCGTGTCTCGGACCATAGTTCCGGCTGTAACATGAACGGCAGGTTTATATTAACTCCTCCATATATTAACAGCTTTATATTAGCTCGTTCACGTGGACTCGTACAGCTGACCCGCCTCTTAATCCAAAACTTTCATTAAAAATTTTATTAAAACCTGTAATCTTTGATGTGATGAAGTTTTTTGTTTTTTTTTTGTTAGCAGACGTTTATGTAACATTTATGGAAGGATTCATCAATTTATTTATTTAGCGCGAGAAAGAAAGCGTGGTGAAGGACGACTGTAACGTATCGCTGCTATAACGTAAGTGAACACAGGAACTGGACTCGCCTCTCGGACGTTCCACTACAGCAAATCTAACTCTAAACCCTTAAAATAGGCCACGTGTCATTCTTTCATAAATGAAACGTTAGAATCGTCGGCAAGTGGGACAGCACACTCCAGCCCGCGCTGTTTTAGGAAAATAATCCACTTCAGAAGACAGGTCTAACAGAGCAGCAGGTGAGGGAGCGGTTTATCTCAGACGCACGCTGCGTTATTTTGTGTGTGTAGTTTATTCGTTGTTGGTGTTTTAAACTCTGACCTTTGGTGCCGTTTACAGATGAAGAGGCCCACTGTTATTGTGGCAACGATTAACACCAGCAGAACCAGAGGGACAATGATGCCGATGCTCCCTGACACACACACACACACACACACACACACACACACACACACAGGAGAAAAAGTTAAAAACTTGGACATCAGACATCATCAGACGTCCTCCTGAGGCATAATAAAAGATGATGTGATAAAGGAGGCCAGGAACGAGAGTGTGTTATAAATTGTGAGGCGTTCATCGTGTTGAGCGTCTAACAGAATAGAACTGTTCCATGGTGTGTGTGTGTGTGTGTGTGTGTGTGTGTGTGGGTGTGTGTGGGTGTGGGTGTTTACAGCCAGAACATAAATTTCAGCATGACATATTGTGGTTAGATCAAACTGTTAGACAGTGGCGCTGGACATAACGGCGCTCATCACTCGAGGCGATATCACGCAAGAACATGCGCTTAAGCTTAAGATCGGAATCGAGTGTAACTGAGACACGCCCCTGTTTTAGACAAGCTCCGCCCCACGTGTGTAACTCTCACGTAACTTCTGGATATCGCTTCAGTCTGTAGTTACGCCTGAACTGTGAGTATTGAATATCTTCATAAAGCCAGTGTTGCTGGTCAGTGGTGTAGCTGCACACAGGATCTTTCACTACAATTAATTTCTCCAGGATAAATGAAGCTGTAAGTTCGGAATATTCTCACGCTACAGACAGTCTCTCAGCTCATTACTCAGTAAACTGCCGTCTCTGCCACAGACCGCTCGCTCCTTCACTAGATTGATATCGATTTTGCTCGTTGCTCAGAAGCTACTTTCTTACTGTTCAGGACTCCTGTTTCAGTTTACTGAGACGTAGTCCATGATGATTAAAGTGCTGGGTCAGGGGATAATCCCTCGCTGATGACTTGGTGATAGACACGTGGACAGTTTTAAGGTTACTGCAGAAAAGCTCTCTCTCTCTCTCTCTCTCGCTCTCTCTCTCGCTCTCTCTGTACTGCTGTTAAATATCACTCTCCTCCTAAATATCAGAAAGCCCTGCTGCTGATTTAAGCGTGGTCATTGCTGCATCTCTGGATCCTACTGCTGGAAATGTCAAGCTGAAATGTCAACTGTCCTGCAAAAACATCCAACAGCAGGACAGCTAGGGGTCAGTGAGGGGTCAGTGAGGGGCGAGTAGGGTGGAGACAGACATTACAGTATAATAAAGACAATAAAGACATGGAGAACAGCACTACAATAATATAATATAATACACTGAGGAAAAATGGATGGTGGGATGAAGGAGTGGATAGAGGGATGGATGGATCAGTGGAGGTGGGGATGGACTGCTGAATGGGTGGGTGGGAGTATGGATGAATGAATGGATTGATTGATGGGTGGATGGATAGATGGACAGGTGGGTGGATGGAAGCGTGGGTAGGAGGATGGATGGATGGATGAGTGAGTGGATATGTGTGTGTGTGTGTGTGTGTGTGTGTGTGTGAGAGATCAGACACTCACTCCCACTGACGATGTCGCTCCTGCTGTTGTTGGTTGTAGGTTTCTCACACTGAGTGCCGGTCCAGTTCACTGAGCACCTGAAAACACAAACCACACCCACTTTCTCACCTGAGTACTGAAACTCAAAACCACGCCCACTTTAACATGATACAAGCCATGTAATCAAAGCCTCTTCACATTCTTAAAAAAACCCCAAAACCTCATACACCTGCAACCCACATGAATATCAATACGCAACCCAGCTGAAAGCGAGTCACGCTGACTCCACGCCCACGTCACCCACAGAAACCAAAACCTACAACGACAAAAACCCCAAAGTCTTCCAGAAGTGCCGAGGTCCGGACCTCAGCGTACTCACAGCTAGTTATGGACATGCGTTGAAGAGGAGAAACATGTTCGATGCATGAATTGGTTTGGCATTCAGCATACACACACACACACACACACACTGAGCGAGTGAAGTCAGTGTGAAATCACTCAGTCCACCTGGAACAATCTCTCACACTGGGGTGAGTGGGCACTTACTCTCACTGCAGCAGGGAGAAACAGGAAGTGCCGCGTGACAGAGAGTGGCTCAGGATGCGAACGCGACACTCGATTTTCCTCAAAATGTCACGCATTGATGCCTTATTTTTCTGCTTTAGCACACCTGCTTCATCTCATCAAACCCTTCACCAAACCGAGCGCACTACAGAGAGCAGACATTCAGCGCGCTTCACTCTCAAGTGATTATGACCGTGTCCTACTTCCTGAGAAGGCCACGCCCTCCACACTGCGGGTCCTGCACGGTGAAGGGACGGAAAGCGCCAGCACTTTGTAGTCCACTTCAAGGTCGGTTTTCAAAGCCTAAGTGTTTTACTGTCTGCGATAAACACGTGATCAGAGCAGTGCAGAAAGAAAGAAAGCCCTCCATGCTGCCAGCAGTTCCAGCCACTCAGCTGGAACCTCGCTGCAGAACATCATCACGAGCAGCTCACGAAATCCACATGCTGTTAATATCCACAGCCTGAACCTGCATCCTGTCACTCTGTTACAGTCAAATAATAACCGATGGAATAACGAGCGATCGTTCCAAAGCCGATTTTCCTTAACCGGCACGTCCCCGGCGTGTTCTATTCCCTTTATACCACAGCAACTTACAATTTCTAACAGAGCTCGCACTTTATCTTTTCCGATACAACAGACCTTGAGTAGCACCTCATACCCATCCCATATTGTTTCCTTTAAAAATGTTTTTTGTGAAAGCTTACAAAGCTTACTCACATATAGTGTAAAGTATAACGATGATAAAATCAATCCTAACAACAACAACAATAAAACAGTCGAGTCTCTATTATAAGTCTATATAATATATTAATATAATTCTACAAGTCTCTCATATATTTTCAGCTGCAAACATACATTTATTTTTTCAAATCCCTATTCCAATCTTTGCCAATCCACCATTATTTTTTATCCATTTATAGTTACATCTCCCTACAGCATGTTATAGCAGCTATAAACCGTCATTCCCTCAGCAGTCTGTCTTTTCTCTCTCTCTCTCTCTCTCTCTCCACGTTAATAAAAGGTGGGAATGACAGCAAACTCCTCGGGCTTCAAGCCATTTTTTCATTATCTGTAGACGCTGAGGAAAAAACAAACATTTTCACAGCTGCTGATGTTAATTCCTTTTGTCCGGTCGATCATTTTATTCATCAGCTCGTGGTCTCATAAGCGAAACCTTTTTACCCCCCCAAAGCGTGTCTCGTATCGTGTATCATGCTTACTTGCCAAAAAACAAACAAACAAACAAACCTGGTAATAAACTTTTCAAGATGCCGAGAACTGATGTCCTGCTCTGAAAATATTGGGAAGCTCGTGGTGAGAAAAGTGTACAATAAGTATCACAAATTACACGAAGGTGTAATTTAAACCATGATTTCACCTTTAGCACTAAACTGGTGTGTGATGGGAAAAGCAGCTAAGGTTTTCCGAATGCCAGAACCTCTGTTCTGCTGCGCAGTGGGTACAAGCCCTATTTTGGACAAAGCTGTATTTTTCTGAGAAGTCCTATAGCCTATAATTGTGTTTGTCAGCCAGCAGTGATATATAACTGTGTGAAAAGCATGGTGGAAACACAGAGCTGTCTCGCCGATAATGTACCGCACTGAAAGTTCAGTCCATTAGCCCGACGTCCGCGTTGAGCAGACGGCACAAAAGCACATCCTACAACTTTCGGATTTTCTCCTTGAGGCGGTAAATGACATTTAAAAGTGAAAAGCTGCTTTTATGAGACGCAGAACCTTGAAAATATAAAGAACGCACACATCAGCGAGGAGGCTTTCATTTAACACAGGACACATGCAGGGCGTATCGAGGGATTCGAGCGCTCTCCGCGTCTTCTGACTATAAAACCGACAAGACTGAAAACGCAGCAGAGAAAAAGAGACCGCGTACAAAAGAAAAAAGAAACGAGAAATAAATAAATAAATAAATAAATGGGAGCTTTGATGGGATTAGATGAACCTGAGAGAAAAGCTCGTATTGTGAATATGCTAATCATGGCAGGTCCTTTGCTGTCTCTCCACCTTTTCATTAACGCCTTTTAACCTTTGCCAAACAAGCGCCGGTCATCTGCATACGAATGGAAACGGTCTCATTCCTGAAAACCCTTGGTTTAATGGAGAGCAAGGAGGAGAAATGACAGAATATTAATGTGAAGAGACAAAAAAAAAAACCCCGCAGCATCAGGTGTGTGAGTGTGGTCTGCTGAATGAGTGAAGCTCATGGAGGGTAAAAGATGAATGGAACTGTAGAGAGGCAGGAACAAACCGATGCATTCTTTAATAATGTTCAAGTGACGATAGAAAATACAACTCTGTATATGGGAAGAGTCTGAATGGTTTAATATATGAGAGACGAAGAGGAAACAAGATGAGGATTCAGAAAAAGAGAGCACTGTTTTAGGGAAGGAGAGTGTCCATCAGCTCCCTCATTGTCCTCACACACACATACACACACACACACACACACACGCCTACACATCTTCATGCGAAATCAATTTAGGGCTGAATGATTATTCTCTCTCTCTCTCTCTCTCTCTCTCTCTCTCTCTGTGCTTTTCTGTGGCTTAGTCATGATTCACACTGCATTCCAGTCAGAACGAGGTTCCCTAGGTAGGCAGCATGCTTGGGTACCATTAGTGCACTTCTGAGATAAGAGTCTGTCCCATTCACCAGGCAGCTGCTCACTGCACCAGAGTTGTTTACTAATGTAAGTGAATCAGTCATTGAGTCATTTCTGAATACAAGTTAATCACCCGAGGTGTCATTCTGATTCAAAACGAATCAATTTGAGGAGTCATTTACAATTGTAAATTATTTGCTCAAGAAATATCTCAATCGAATATTCAAATATAAAAGAGTCGTTTATGAATATTTATGAATACAAGTGACTCGCTTGAGGAGTTGTGTTGTATATAACTCGGAATCATTTATGAACAAGTTATTTACTCAAAGAGTCATTTATAAATGTAGGTTAATCAGTAAAGCGATCATTTACTGTACAAATGCATACAAAAGTGAATCACTCAAGGGGTTGTTTACCAATGGAAGTGAATTGTTCAGAGAGATGTCTGTGAATGGAAGTTAATCATTTGAAGAGCCATTCACAAACGAAGCTAATCACCTGAGGAGCTGTTCATACACAAGTTAAATCACACAAGGAATTGTTTATGAATGCAAGTGAATCAGTGAAGGAGTTGTTTGTGAATGTAATCTAATCATTAGAGCAATTGTTTACGAATGTAACATAATCACTTAAAGAATTTGTTTTGAATGTAGGCTAATCACTTGAGGAATCGATTATGAATGAAAACTAATCACTTCTGGAACATTTATGAATCCAAGGGAATCAATTCAGGAGTTGTTTATAAATGATAAATGTGTGTTAATCATTCGAGGACTTGTTCACAAAGGTAACTTAAACACGAGGAGTTTTTATTAGAAATGCAAGTCAATTAATCAAGGAGTCATTTACAAGTGTAAGCGAATCACCCAGGGACTCATTTACAAGTGTAAGCGAATCACCCAGGGAGTCATTTACAAGTGTAAGCAAATCACCCAGGGAGTCATTTACAAGTATAAGCGAATCACCCAGGGAGTCATTTACAAGTTTAAGCGAATCACCCAGGGAGTCATTTACAAACATAAGTGCGTTCAATGCCAGAAGTTAAATTTACCGGGTAATCTAACTCTGCATCACAGCTTATGTAAAGAACGTATGTAGGTTAGCGACCTGGCTGTGTTGTGGCGTGAACACTTGAACACGAGTTGTGTTGAGAGGCAGTAAAATAGCTGCACTAGTTGGGGATCTGTCCTCGGGTAACCTGACGACCAAAAATCCTGTATAATGACACTGAAGAACCTCATCACGTCATTCAACAAGGCCATTTTTTACATTTCTGTCCAATGTCAAAGGAGGCTGATCAGAATGGGACGCGACTGATGTGTGCATTCCGTGTGTGTTTATTATATTGTGCTGTCAGTGACTGACAGAAAGACAGACGGACAGACTCACTGGCAGAAGGGTAGAGACGTCTCGGAGTCGAGGTGACAGGTTCCTCCATTATAGCAATAACCGTCACACACATGACAGCTGGACGCAATCTTTCCACTAGTGCAGCTGCAGACACACACACACACACACACACACACACACACACATATATATATAAACATTATATGAACAATTATTTCATATGTACTCTATGAACATGTAGAACAATATAACTTGAAAATCACATACATGCACACACTAAATATAATTAGATAAACATGTAGTATTTGAGCAGGTGAGTGTTAATGAGTGTGTATAATGTTAGTGTTAATGATAATACTACATATAGCATGAACATCAGCAGTAGCTACAGTGTACGTGTTCATATCACACGCGCATACACACAAACACACTATATATATATACATATATACATATATATATAACTGATATTACAGGGTATGACAATCATGTTCTAGGTCCTACATAATGACAAACATATAGAATGCTAATTTGTATTCAGCCACAGATAAAGAGCAACTCCTGTAAAGTGAACTATTAAAAATAAATTATTACGCTGTGATATCTTCAGGACACATCGTTTATTTTATATTCAATTAGAAAAATATCAATCATCCAGGTTCTTGTGAAGTAGAGTAGCACAGTAAGGTGGAACCATGTATAAAAGCCCACACACACACACACACACACACACACACACAGAGGTGTACACACTTGCAGAAGACGTCTCCGGTGGCGTTGTGTATGAAACACGGTGCGTCCCTGCAGTGGACACAGCGGTCTGTCTCACACCTCACACCTTCATAACGCTCCGGACACACACACTCCACACGGCCTGCGCTCATCACAGAACACGCCTTCCAGTTCACACAGTAATGCTGACAGATATCTGCACAACACACACACACACACACACACACACACACACACAGAATGTAATAAATATGTAATACTGTGTGTAATAAAAGGGTACTAGGCATGTATTAAAGATTAAGGTATTATATAGTTAATATTATTATATGTGTATTGCAGTAAGTTATAAATGTATAAGTATTTTAATTCGGTTTATTAGTGTGTAATAAATGTATATGTATTACAATCTGGATTAAACGTTATACCATGTAATAAATATGTAATACCTGACCATTAACGTGTGTAATAAAAGATTGTGTATAGAAAATACATATTATAATGTGCATTAAATGCTTATATTGCGAATAAATAACAATAATAATAACAATAACAACAACAATAATAGTAATAATAACAACCAATTAATGTGCAGTTTATTATAAATATATTTCAATGTTTATTAAAATTTTGAGAACCTGCTGCAGGGAGGGAGACAGAGAGACAGACAGGCAGGGATACAGAGAGACAGACAGGCAGGGAGGGAGACCGAGAGACAGACAGGCAGGGAGCGAGGGAGACAGACAGGGAGGGAGGG
>NC_071281.1:4722500-4746368 GCF_023375685.1 Ictalurus furcatus
CACACACACACACACACACACACACACACACACACACACACACACTGCCCAGATCCGTATAAACCGAATGCATTCACACAGAGTGGAGGAAATCTCGGCATGTTTTCACCACGTTATTTTAGCGCGTATGTAGCGTTTTAACACACCGCACATGCCGGGATCCTCGTCCGAGTTGTCCCCGCAGTCGTCCTCGCCGTCACACAGACACACACGCAGCTTACACAGCGTGTTATTGCACACAAACTCGTCAGGACGACACGTCACCACACCTGCACAGAAATAACACACAGCATGGGGTTTTACTGCACGTCTCGACACAAACAGAACATTCTCCCTGCTTTCACACACCTAGTTTAATTCAGCACACACACACACACACACACACACACACAGTCCACCTTGGATGTGAAACACTCTAAACATGTCACAGGTGCACAGCTTTCAGTGTTTAGATTCCTAAAAATACAGCTGCAATTTTTCCAAACACCAAGATGAAGCCTTTCATCTGCTCTATTCAATCACACACACACACACACACACACACACACAGGGGAATGTTGCTCTCACACCAGAGTGTGTGTAATTGTGTGTGTATGTGTGTAAGGACAACAGACAGTCATTATGTTGGTATACGGCAGCATTAGGAGTGTAATGAGGTGTGTGTCCTCAGTAAATTGTAGAGACGTCTCGGGGTCTCAGCTCTCAGAGTTTCTGTTGGTTTCCTGGGAAATTAGAGACATTTCGCTAACTAGCACATGACTCTGTCGATGTGGACCGCCCCCCTTCCCCCTTCCCCCTTCAAATTTACCTGCCTGAGTGTTCTTTAATAATTTAAAGCAGAAACACTGGGAACATATCAGCTCTGTGTACAGTACTCACTCCAATAATAATAATAATAATAATAATAATAATAATAATAAAACCGGATGTCTAGAATACCTGTACTGACAATAACACATGCAGGAGAAATACAGTAGTCAACTAAAAACATTTCATTAAATGAAAAATAAACAGACGAGGTGTCCAGTGCGTTTACACTGTCAGGGGAAAAAGCGGAAGAAATAAAAAATAAAAATAAAAACTAAGATATTTTAGGTGACGACACAGAGATCTTTAGACTGTTATTTTATTTACAGATCCAGCTGTAATTTTATTTCTTATTCAGTTTAGGCTGTGATTGTACTTTTTGATCAATCAACAAATTACCAGAATGTACACTTATTCTAATTTCAGATAATAATAATAATAATAATAATAATAATAATAATAATAAAAGGTTTTAATAATTAAGGAGACGCTTTGGCTTGAAGAATGTGAATCCACTGTGATCCAAGCTCTACGTTCAGGATCGTCGTCAGGAGATGGTGTGTTTTTACCAGTGAGTCAGTGAAAGTGATGATGTCACAGGTCACGTGACTGTAAACGCACCGTGAGTACAGTTTTCTTCATCGCTGTGGTCCAAACAGTCGAAAACACCGTCACATCGCCAGACAGCAGGAACGCAGTGAGCGTGGTTACGACACACAAACTCGTCCTGATTACACTCCCGAGAGCAGTCCACCTGCACGCACACACACACACACCCCAGTCAAATTAATGACCTTTTCCACTTTGACCTTTAATCTCTGTTCAAAATTGCCTTTAATATTCAAATGTGTGCTGGTTTAATCACATCTATTACAGCAGCTTAATGTGGAGAGCAGTAATTATACCACTGAGGTTAGTGTGTGTGTGTGTGTGTGTGTGTGTGTGTTTGTGTATTACTGACTTCATCGGACCCATCTGTACAGTCGTTCTTCCCATTACATCGTGAAGTCGCCGACACACAGCCTCCTCCTGCGCACACATACTCACTCTTACTGCAGGACGCTCCGGCTACACACACACACACACACACACACACACACACACACACACACACACACACACACAAACAGGAACCAGAATGACAGGTGTGAAACTTTTGCTTCTAACTCTACGTTCACACTATCAGGGGACGAGTCGCTTGTGTCTCTTTTGTGGGCGTGGCCTGTCTAACAGTGGTAGCTATACAGTATATACTTACTTCTAAAGCTAACGAGTTAGTTACACAGACATGAGAAAATCTCAGCTAAATCTCAGGTGTGTGGCTTGTCTGTTGAATCACGCCTCCGTTTCATGCACGTGCGCAGGAAGTGAACCTCTGTGTGATCGTGATCGTCTGGCGTTGTCGGTTGTCCTTTTAGCAGACTGGGTCACACTCCACTTAAATTAACCAATAAAACAGCTTGTAAGTAAATGAGTCCATCGACAGAGTAGCAGAGGGGTGCTGATAAACACTCACTAATCGCTCTGGATGTCCCTCTGTCTCATGCATGGTTTTCTTTACTTCTCTACTAGTTAGTGTACAAATGTAGAAAAACAAACCACATCAGATTAACAGTGTGTATGTGCTGAGTAATCTGATTATCAGGATATAATCCGGGTGAAGACATGCGCTGATATCGGATTCATTTCTTTTGTGCTGTGTGTGTGTGTGTGTGTGTGTGTGTGTACCAGTCATGGCCGTGTTTGCTGGTTTGCAGTTGAGTTCGTCCTCTCCGTTCTTACAGTCTTCTTGTCCGTCACACACCCACTTAACAGAGATACACAGCCGATTCTCACACTGATACTGACCATCAGCACAGCGGCTCTCGCAGCCCCTCTACACACACACACACACACCAACCACATATCACATATCAAGATGTCATATCAACCGCTCAGATTCCGAAAACAGAGCTGAAGCTAGCCAATCACATGGCAGCTCTCACACACCTCGTCAGAGTTGTCGGTGCAGTCAAAGTCTCCGTCACAGCGGAAGCGTGCAGACACACAGTCTCCGTTAGCACACACAAAGTCCTTCGAGCTGCATGTCAATGGCTCTGAGGGAACATGCACACACACACACACACACACACACACTCTGGTGACCAAAAAAATGTGGTAGCAAATTTTAATGTTAAAAAAAAAAACATAATTTATACCACTTTTATAAAAAGTTAGCACTTGATTGGGTTTAGGGGTGGAGCTAGTGTTAATATTGGGTTTAGGGGTGGAGCTAGTGTTAATATTGGGTTTAGGGGGAGCTAGTGTTAATATTGGGTTTAGGGGTGGAGCTAGTGTTAAGATTGGGTTTAGGGGTGGAGCTAGTGTTAAGATTGGGTTTAGGGGTGGAGCTAGTGTTAAGATTGAGTTTAGGGTGGAGCTAGTGTTAAGATTGGGTGTAGGGGTGGAGCTAGTGTTAAGATTAGGTTTAGGGGTGGAGCTAGTGTTAAGATTGAGTTTAGGGTGGAGCTAGTGTTAAGATTGGGTTTAGGGGTGGAGCTAGTGTTAAGATTGGGTTTAGAGGTGGAGCTAGTGTTGAGATTGGGTTTAGGGGTGGAGCTAGTGTTAAGATTGGGTCTAGGGGTGGAGCTAGTGTTAAGATTGGGTTTAGAGGTGGAGCTAGTGTTGAGATTGGGTTTAGGGGTGGAGCTAGTGTTAAGATTGGGTTTAGGGGTAGAGCTAGTGTTAAGATTGAGTTTAGGGTGGAGCTAGTGTTAAGATTGGGTTTAGGGGTGGAGCTAGTGTTAAGATTGGGTTTAGGGGTGGAGCTAGTGTTAAGATTGAGTTTAGGGTGGAGCTAGTGTTAAGATTGAGTTTAGGGTGGAGCTAGTGTTAAGATTAGGTTTAGGGGTGGAGCTAGTGTTAAGATTAGGTTTAGGGGTGGAGCTAATGTTAAGATTGGGTTTAGGGGTGGGGCTAGTGTTAAGATTGGGTTTAGGGGTAGAGCTAGTGTTAAGATTGAGTTTAGGGTGGAGCTAGTGTTAAAATTGGGTTTAGGGGTGGAGCTAGTGTTAAGATTGGGTTTAGGGGTGGAGCTAGTGTTAAGATTGGGTTTAGGGGTAGAGCTAGTGTTAAGATTGAGTTTAGGGTGGAGCTAGTGTTAATATTGGGTTTAGGGGTGGAGCTAGTGTTAAGATTGGGTTTAGGGGTGGAGCTAGTGTTAAGATTGGGTTTAGGGGTAGAGCTAGTGTTAAGATTGAGTTTAGGGTGGAGCTAGTGTTAAAATTGGGTTTAGGGGTGGAGCTAGTGTTAAGATTGGGTTTAGGGGTGGAGCTAGTGTTAAGATTGAGTTTAGGGTGGAGCTAGTGTTAAGATTGGGTTTAGGGGTGGAGCTAGTGTTAAGATTGGGTTTAGGGGTGGAGCTAGTGTTAAGATTGAGTTTAGGGTGGAGCTAGTGTTAAGATTGAGTTTAGGGTGGAGCTAGTGTTAAGATTAGGTTTAGGGGTGGAGCTAGTGTTAAGATTGAGTTTAGGGTGGAGCTAGTGTTAAGATTGGGTTTAGGGGTGGAGCTAGTGTTAAGATTGGGTTTAGGGGTGGAGCTAGTGTTAAGATTGGGTTTAGGGGTGGAGCTAGTGTTAAGATTGAGTTTAGGGTGGAGCTAGTGTTAAGATTGAGTTTAGGGTGGAGCTAGTGTTAAGATTAGGTTTAGGGGTGGAGCTAGTGTTAAGATTAGGTTTAGGGGTGGAGCTAGTGTTAAGATTGGGTTTAGGGGTAGAGCTAGTGTTAAGATTGAGTTTAGGGTGGAGCTAGTGTTAAGATTGGGTTTAGGGGTGGAGCTAGTGTTAAGATTGAGTTTAGGGTGGAGCTAGTGTTAAGATTGAGTTTAGGGTGGAGCTAGTGTTAAGATTAGGTTTAGGGGTGGAGCTAGTGTTAAGATTGAGTTTAGGGTGGAGCTAGTGTTAAGATTGGGTTTAGGGGTGGAGCTAGTGTTAAGATTGGGTTTAGGGGTGGAGCTAGTGTTAAGATTGGGTTTAGGGGTGGAGCTAGTGTTAAGATTGAGTTTAGGGGTGGAGCTAGTGTTAAGATTGAGTTTAGGGTGGAGCTAGTGTTAAGATTGAGTTTAGGGTGGAGCTAGTGTTAAGATTAGGTTTAGGGGTGGAGCTAGTGTTAAGATTAGGTTTAGGGGTGGAGCTAATGTTAAGATTGGGTTTAGGGGTGGGGCTAGTGTTAAGATTGGGTTTAGGGGTAGAGCTAGTGTTAAGATTGAGTTTAGGGTGGAGCTAGTGTTAAAATTGGGTTTAGGGGTGGAGCTAGTGTTAAGATTGGGTTTAGGGGTGGAGCTAGTGTTAAGATTGGGTTTAGGGGTAGAGCTAGTGTTAAGATTGAGTTTAGGGTGGAGCTAGTGTTAATATTGGGTTTAGGGGTGGAGCTAGTGTTAAGATTGGGTTTAGGGGTGGAGCTAGTGTTAAGATTGGGTTTAGGGGTAGAGCTAGTGTTAAGATTGAGTTTAGGGTGGAGCTAGTGTTAAAATTGGGTTTAGGGGTGGAGCTAGTGTTAAGATTGGGTTTAGGGGTGGAGCTAGTGTTAAGATTGAGTTTAGGGTGGAGCTAGTGTTAAGATTGGGTTTAGGGGTGGAGCTAGTGTTAAGATTGGGTTTAGGGGTGGAGCTAGTGTTAAGATTGAGTTTAGGGTGGAGCTAGTGTTAAGATTGAGTTTAGGGTGGAGCTAGTGTTAAGATTAGGTTTAGGGGTGGAGCTAGTGTTAAGATTGAGTTTAGGGTGGAGCTAGTGTTAAGATTGGGTTTAGGGGTGGAGCTAGTGTTAAGATTGGGTTTAGGGGTGGAGCTAGTGTTAAGATTGAGTTTAGGGTGGAGCTAGTGTTAAGATTGAGTTTAGGGTGGAGCTAGTGTTAAGATTAGGTTTAGGGGTGGAGCTAGTGTTAAGATTAGGTTTAGGGGTGGAGCTAGTGTTAAGATTGGGTTTAGGGGTAGAGCTAGTGTTAAGATTGAGTTTAGGGTGGAGCTAGTGTTAAGATTGGGTTTAGGGGTGGAGCTAGTGTTAAGATTGAGTTTAGGGTGGAGCTAGTGTTAAGATTGAGTTTAGGGTGGAGCTAGTGTTAAGATTAGGTTTAGGGGTGGAGCTAGTGTTAAGATTGAGTTTAGGGTGGAGCTAGTGTTAAGATTGGGTTTAGGGGTGGAGCTAGTGTTAAGATTGGGTTTAGGGGTGGAGCTAGTGTTAAGATTGGGTTTAGGGGTGGAGCTAGTGTTAAGATTGAGTTTAGGGTGGAGCTAGTGTTAAGATTGAGTTTAGGGTGGAGCTAGTGTTAAGATTAGGTTTAGGGGTGGAGCTAGTGTTAAGATTAGGTTTAGGGGTGGAGCTAGTGTTAAGATTGGGTTTAGGGGTAGAGCTAGTGTTAAGATTGAGTTTAGGGTGGAGCTAGTGTTAAAATTGGGTTTAGGGGTGGAGCTAGTGTTAAGATTGGGTTTAGGGGTGGAGCTAGTGTTAAGATTGGGTTTAGAGGTGGAGCTAGTGTTAAGATTAGGTTTAGGGGTGGAGCTAGTGTTGAGATTGGGTTTAGGGGTGGAGCTAGTGTTAAGATTATGTTTAGGGGTGGAGCAAGTGTTAATATTGGGTTTAGGGTGAGCTAGTGTTAATATTGGGTTTAAGTGGAGCTAGTGTTAAGATTGGGTTTAGGGGTGGAGCTAGTGTTGAGATTGGGTTTAGGGGTGGAGCTAGTGTTAAGATTATGTTTAGGGGTGGAGCTAGTGTTAAGATTATGTTTAGGGGTGGAGCTAGTGTTAAGATTGGGTTTAGGGGGAGCTAGTGTTAAGATTGGGTTTAGGGGTGGAGCTAGTGTTGAGATTGGGTTTAGGGGTGGAGCTAGTGTTAAGATTATGTTTAGGGGTGGAGCTAGTGTTAAGATTGGGTTTAGGGGGAGCTAGTGTTAAGATTGAGTTTAGGGTGGAGCTAGTGTTAAGATTATGTTTAGGGGTGGAGCTAGTGTTAATATTGGGTTTAGGGGGAGCTAGTGTTAAGATTGGGTTTAGGGGTGTAGTTAGTGCTAAGATTGGGTTTAGGGGGAGCTAGTGTTAAGATTGGGTTTAGGGGTGGAGTTAGTGCTAAGATTGGGTTTAGGGGTGGAGCTAGTGTTAAGATTGGGTTTAGGGGTGAAGTTAATGTTAAGATTGGGTTTAGGGGTGAAGTTAATGTTAAGATTGGGTTTAGGGGTGGAGTTAGTGTTAAGACTGGGTTTAGGGGTGGAGTTAGTGTTAAGATTGGGTTTAGGGGTGGAGTTAGTGTTAAGATTGGGTTTAGGGGTGGAGTTAGTGTTAAAATTGGGTTTAAGGGTGGAGCCAGTGTTAAGATTGGGTTTAGGGGTAAAGTTAGCATTTATAGTATAGCCCTTACCCATCTAAAATCCACCACTGTTTGCTGAAATTTCTCCAGACATCAGGACATTAATCCAAGCAGCCTGGTTGGATGAAGTGTTTAAATAAAACTCCATGTGTGAGCCATAAAAGCTGAAAAGCCGGCATCAGTGCTGTTGTGTAACGGTGACGGAGGAGGATATAACTCTACACAGACGGCTCTGTAAATACTGACAGTAAATAACCCACTATCTGACAGCAATTAACCGTCCCGGAGTAAATAACCGTAATTACACATGACATCTCTGACAGCGGGCGAATCTGCGGTGGCTGAAGAGATACTGCGAGTCAATAAAGAGATAAAGCAACGTTCCAGCATTTAATAAAAACATGATCAAAACATGCCCTGAATATTAAATCACTGCTCCTGCAGCTTATTCAGCAAAACAGCAATAAGGAAAAGCATTTAGAGCTAGACACATGAGGTTATTTGAGGTTAGTGCCTGTTTCTAGCTTTCCTGTGAGACAATTTACTTAAAAGCATCACAAAGATTATCTGGAAGGGGGTGGGGGGAGACAGAGAGAGAGAGAGAGAGTGAGAGAGCGAGAGTGTGAGTGAGAGAGAGATATCAGTGTGATGCTTGCTCTACCATTTCACAAAGATCTTTGTGGTGTATGTTTAAATCCTGACATGTAGTCGGAGGTCGTCTGTTGGGATGAGTGATCTCTACCAATCACAGAGGTGGGCATGTCATTTTATTACACACTGATATACAAGTATTATCCATGCTTGTTGTAGGGGGCGTGGCCGCTCATTAGTAGGTCACATGACCATAACATGTCTGTAGTGCGAACCTGTGCTAGGAACTCAGCAACTTCCCTAAAACCCCCGGAAGCATGGCTTCTCTGACACGCCCTTTTAAACCTCGCCCATATTTTATTGTTCTGTGTTCGAAACCTTTTGAGTTTGGAGACGAGAGAAAAAAGAAAAGAGCGACCGCTTCCTGGAGCGCCTTTATACTGTAGAACAAACACAAAACCTCTTTTCTTACAGGATATAACACTGTCTGTACCTACAGGTCTGTTCAGACAGGATCCATACGGTGTATATATCACCTGGAGTTCATTCTACTGCTCTGTTTCCAGATGTGTGCTCGAGCAGTCTGTATAAAATTACTGACATAATGGATTCAGACAGGAATAAAATCCCAGACATACTCCGGGAATAATTACATCACACTCCTCCACATGGAAAACTAATCCCATCTGAATAGGGGTTTAGAAATGCTTGGTTACACACAGGGATGTGATTGTGTTTCAGCTTCAAGAGCCTGCGACTTTAGGCTCTTTAAGCGGACGACCAATCAGCAGCTTCAACTGAACTCACAACTGAACTCTTTCCTTTCTTCCATTCCTTCATCACTTTCAGCTCACTGCTGCACAGAATTCTCTTCAGGACCTGCACATGCAGGCAGCTTTCTAATTCTTTTCATTTCAAATTTGATTCATTTGTAAACAATTACTGTTGCTTTAAATTTTATCTTCAGCACCTTGAGATCTTACTGTAAAGGACATGAAAAATGACAATTATTATCAAATTTATGGTGATAAAGATGTTTGTGAGAAAGATGAAGATGATGGTGAAGACAAAACAAAGGAGGTGATGAAGATGATGGTGTCATGGTGATGATGGCGATGATGAATGTGGTGGTGGTGGTGATCAAGACGAGGATGGTAATGTTGATTGATCATGGTGAAGATGATGGTGATGAATGATGGTGATCATGGTGAAGATGATGGTGATCATGGTGAAGATGATGGTGATCACGGTGAGCATGATGGTGATGAATGATGGTGATCATGGTGGAGATGATGGTCATCATGGTGATGAATGATGGTGAACATGGTGGAGATGATTGTGATCATGGTGAAGATGATGGTGATGAATGATGGCAATCATGGTGGAGATGATTGTGATCATGGTGAAAATGATGGTGCTGAATGATGGTGATCATGGTGAAGATGATGGTGATGAATGATGGTGATCATGGTGAAGATGATGGTGCTGAATGATGGTGATCATGGTGAAGATGATGGTGATGAATGATGATGATCATGGTGAAGATGATGGTGCTGAATGATGGTGATCATGGTGAAGATGATGGTGATGAATGATGGTGATCATGGTGAAGATGATGGTGCTGAATGATGGTGATCATGGTGAAGATGATGGTGCTGAATGATGGTGATCATGGTGAAGATGATGGTGCTGAATGATGGTGATCATGGTGAAGATGATGGTGCTGAATGATGGTGATCATGGTGAAGATGATGGTGATCATGGTGATGAATGATGGTGATCATGGTGATGAATGATGATCACGGTGAAGATTAGGGCTGCACAATTAATCGGATATCGATCGCGATTACGATTTTGACCGCCCACGATTAAATGAACATGATCGACTGCGATATTAACGTTTAAAGTTCGTCCTCCGCTCATAGAAAACTCCGCTGCAGATCAAATCAAGCACTTCCTAAATTTGCAGCCAATCACATAGAGTGGCGCAGGGATGACGTCATTTTGTAGTGCCAAAACCCGGAAATGGAGTTAGCATTTTAGCGCTCGAGTGGCCAGCTTTGCTTCGAGCTCCAGTGCTTGCGCTAGGGGAAATCATGACGTTAACATGATGCTAAATGGCACTACAGAGGTTGTCGGGGACATTAAACATCATCACGCCAAACAGGAAGACCATTTCACTCGCATTTGTGACTGTAAAGTACTTTGTGCGACTGTGAATAAATATTTATTCGCACTGGTGCTTGTGACCTGTTCGGAGTTGTATAATACAATCGGAATAAAAACTACAGGAAGTCCAAAATGCATCTACACCGCGCAACAGTTACTTTCACACTGCTTTTCATTTCCTCAGTCAACAGAACAAGTGTGTAAATACTGCAGAGAAGCCATTATGATGTAGAGAGTAACTCTGTACATCATCTGCTTCTCTCAACTCTCTGATCTCACAACCGCCATCTTTTATTGATCCCGCAAAATGACCCGCACCTGCACCTGCTCGTGTAGACACAGCATCGGGCGGAGTAAATTAATAATAATGCTAACGCTACAAAGTGGGTTTTAATTCAAACTTCTTTATTAAATAATTCCTCAGCAACCATAATCAAGAGTAGAACTGTTCAGAAGTACACTGCTGCTCTCCTTCACGCGCTTCACTAACTCAAATACATAGCGTATTCACTTCATTTAAACTCAGGGTTGCCAGATATCACTAGAAAAGTCAGCTCCATTTTCCATGTTTTAAATTAATCCCCCCCAAAAACACAATATTATCAGCAGACATGGCAACACTGTACTGGGGAACCGATCTAAAAGGAACACCTGATAAACAAACAAACAGAAAACTAATGAAATGTAAAGACAGAAAATGTCTTTGATGAAATAAGCCTTCCTAATATGGGTCATTTTTGTGTTAGTCTACTTTTAATTAGGACTCTTTATTGTTTAAGATATTTAAAAATAAATAATGCTTGTTTATTTATCAATTAACCAACAGTATTTCTCATTGCTATTATTTTATTTCAATTAACAGTGACCATGAGCAGAGAGTTTAACTGTTTATGATCTCCTGATTAGAGCTTAAACAAAAAAAGATTGGTATCTGGATCGGTTTCGGTCGTAAAAATCCTGATCGGAGCATCCCTAATGAACATCATTAAACTAAAGCGCTTTGCATCTGACGGGTAAATGAACTCACCCAATCACATCCTATATGAGATTATTCAGATATCTACACAATATACACAGAGCGGTTCGAGAACTGAGTACAGCCCAGAACCATGACAGTGGAAAATGTCTAATAGTGAAGCTTTAAATATATTTAAGAGGAGCAGACTTCAAACACTGAACGTTGATGTTTATTGTATTTGTTTACAAGGTGGAACAGGTAAACAGTTGTTGTTTTTTGCATACAGTCTGTAAAATTAACTGAAAATATTAACTTTAGTTTATCAGAAGGCAAAATAATGTGTCCTGGCTCATACTATGTTCCTAAATTCTGTCATAATTGACCAGCTCAGCTTTTCTCATGCCTACTTGTGTGTTATATTGTGGCACATTAACGCACACATTAATAATTTTTAAAAACCCTCAACTTCAACTGTGCTCCTAAATTTTTGTAATTGGGTGAACAAGTTGTTGCCTTTTCTGCATTCGCCTGAATTGTTTTCATTTGGTTGCATATTGTTATATTTGATCGCATATTTTCATTTGGTTGATGGCATTTTTATTTGTACTTATCCTATATTTTGGGTACAATTTTATTTATATTTTGCTTCTATGAGATGATGCACTTTAAGGATCAGTCTAATTTGATGCCAAGATTTGTACATTAGCAGGAATGTAGCACAACATGGAGGTGAAAGCAGCGGTCTGTTTATTTAAATGTGAAAGTACAATAAAAATATGTGGTCACTAAAATCAATGAATAATCGTGATAAATAATCGAGATCTCAATATTGATCAAAATAATCGGGATTATCATTTTGGCCATAATCGTGTAGCCCTAGTGAAGATGATGGTGATGAATGATGGTGATCGTGGTGAAGATGATGGTAATGATGGTGATGATGGTGAAGATGATGATGATCATTGTAATGAATGATGGTGATCATGTTGAAGGTGATGGTAATGATAGTGATCATGGTGAATATGATGGTGATGAATGATAGTGATCATGGTGATGAATGATGAAGATCATGGTGAAGATGATGGTGATCATGGTGAAAGTGATGGTAATGATGGTGATCATGGTGTTGATGATGATGAAGATCATGGTGAAGATGATGGTGATCATGGTGAGGAATGATGGTGAAGATGATGGTGATCATGGTGATGAATGATGGTGAAGATGATGGTGATCATGGTGAGGAATGATGGTGAAGATGATGGTGATCATGGTGAGGAATGATGGTGAAGATGATGGTGATCATGGTGATGAATGATGGTGAAGATGATGGTGATCATGGTGAGGAATGATGGTGAAGATGATGGTGATCATGGTGAGGAATGATGGTGAAGATGATGGTGATCATGGTGATGAATGATGGTGAAGATGATGGTGATCATGGTGAGGAATGATGGTGAAGATGATGGTGATCATGGTGATGAATGATGGTGAAGATGATGGTGATCATGGTGAGGAATGATGGTGAAGATGATGGTGATCATGGTGAGGAATGATGGTGAAGATGATGGTGATCATGGTGATGAATGATGGTGAAGATGATGGTGATCATGGTGAGGAATGATGGTGAAGATGATGGTGATCATGGTGAGGAATGATGGTGAAGATGATGGTGATCATGGTGATGAATGATGGTGAAGATGATGGTGATCATGGTGAGGAATGATGGTGAAGATGATGGTGATCATGGTGATGAATGATGGTGAAGATGATGGTGATCATGGTGAAGGTGATGGTAATGATGGTGATCATGGTGATGAATGATGGTGAAGATGATGGTGATCATGGTGATGAATGATGGTGAAGATGATGGTGATCATGGTGAAGGTGATGGTAATGATGGTGATCATGGTGAGGAATGATGGTGAAGATGATGGTGATCATGGTGATGAATGATGGTGAAGATGATGGTGATCATGGTGAAGGTGATGGTAATGATGGTGATCATGGTGATGAATGATGGTGAAGATGATGGTGATCATGGTGAGGAATGATGGTGAAGATGATGGTGATCATGGTGATGAATGATGGTGAAGATGATGGTGATCATGGTGAGGAATGATGGTGAAGATGATGGTGATCATGGTGAGGAATGATGGTGAAGATGATGGTGATCATGGTGATGAATGATGGTGAAGATGATGGTGATCATGGTGATGAATGATGGTGAAGATGATGGTGATCATGGTGAAGGTGATGGTAATGATGGTGATCATGGTGAGGAATGATGGTGAAGATGATGGTGATCATGGTGAAGGTGATGGTAATGATGGTGATCATGGTGATGAATGATGGTGAAGATGATGGTGATCATGGTGATCATGGTGATGAATGATGGTGAAGATGATGGTGATCATGGTGAAGGTGATGGTAATGATGGTGATCATGGTGAAGATGATGGTGAAGGTACTCACTGCAGTTCTCCTCGTCTGAATTGTCTCCACAGTCGCTCTGGGCGTCGCACCTCCAGTGATCCGGGATGCAGTTATTATTCCTACAGCGGAACTCATGTGGCCCACACGTCTTCTCATCTGATCCAACACAGCAAGGGAATCAAACACACCCACATTATCCCTCATCACTCACAACGTTCAGCTGAACACCATCACATTACTCGCGGAACACATTCACTTCCTCAACACCGAGAGGGAGTCTATAAGTGGAGGTAATTTACACGCAGACGTCGCATCATCAGTTCTCATGTGGAACTGATTAGTTTCTGTGTGAAATAATCTGCAGTCTGAGAACATTCATCACGCTGAGATAATATCATCACACATCGCTGATGAATATTTTACTCAGGTTCAGAGTCAAGATCTTTCTGGACCTTGCTGAATCATTAAAGGTTTGGTTGATATTCTGCACATTTCAGTAAGGAATAAAACAGAACGGACATTCTGTTCCAGAAAAATAATCAGCGCAGAGGTGTTACAGAACGACGTCGTACTTTTTATCCGTTTATAGTTGAACGAATCAAGCTAGTTCCCGTTCTCACTGGCGTTATAGCAGCTATAAACAGGGCGAGGCTCACCACAGTCGGCCTCGTCAGATCCGTCGGCGCAGTCCGGGTCCTCGTCACACACCCACAGCTTGGAGATGCAGTGCATGGTGGTCTTACACTGGAAGTGTGTGGGCGAGCATGTGTTTTCAGCTAGAGCAACACACACACACACACACACAATAAACCCTTAACTATATGCTCTGACCAAGTGCCGTTAAACTCTAATTGTCCTCTTCCTTTCCTCGTTAGCGAAAAGCTTCTCATATTTCTCAAAAATTTCTCCACTCCATTAATCTTTACAAATTATGGCGTGTTCTGATTGGTCGAGAGCGTTAGAGCGGATGATACACAGTGTACAGATCATGCACGGTATTTACTATAATACAAAAAAATCGTTATTTACGGAGATCTTTTTGGGTAGATTTGTGCACTTACTGAAGTGTTGCGGTGATTCCGCAAGAGATATTAAATATTAAATCATATTTAAATGAGACGAAAGTTCAGATCTTAAAGAGAAAGCAAAGCTAAAACTCTTAAACGGTTTCAATTTGAAATACAAAAAACGATGGAAAAAAGAAGACCGTAGTGCGTGTGAACACGCAGCAAATCTCAAACATGAAAAGAACTTTACTGCAGTTACAGTAAAGCAAGTAGAACTCGAACCCAACAGGCCTTGAGCTCCTGAACGTGTTAAGTAACATCTTTTATGATGAGAAGGAAGCAACTGAAGAAAAACTATTTCAGACATTATTTTTCTGTGACCTCGACCCTGCTTGGATGATTATTCTGTATAAATCAGACAAACATTCCGACGCGCATTCTTGAGATATCGCACTAACAGGAATCTCAGAAGGCCGCATGGCGACACGCTTCCCCCGCCACCCGGGTGACAGAGGCATAACAACGATTAGAAGAAAACTTTTCAACTTCTCTACTCCGAGCTACTGAGACATTAAAAAAAAACATTAATAAAATAAAGGTTTGGACTTTACATGGTGTTATTACCCGCCCTTCAGTCATATTAACTCACAAACACAATCTCCTGAAGTTCCTGAAGTTCCTGAAGTGACGTTCAGACTGTAGTAACACTGCACGTGTTCAGTTAATCTGCATTAACCCCGCCCACTGTTTTACAATTTTAATTCAAAACGTTCACGTTGCTGTGAAAGACATGTTCCTGCGTAGAGGGCGTTAGTTAATCAGCTGCTGGGTGTTTAGCAAATTTGCTAAATTTTACACACAAACCATCAGTGTGTGTGTGTGTGTGGGGGGGGGGTGTGTGTGTGTGTGTGTGAAGTGTGTTAAACACTCACGGCAGTCGTGTTCGTCCTCTCCATCGCCACAGTCGTCCTGTCCATTACAGCGCAGGTTCACTGGGATACACTTGTGAGTCCCGGTGCATTTGAATTGTCCTGATAGACAGATATACGATTCTGCAAAGAGACAGAGAAAGAGAGAGAGAGAGAGACACACACACACACACACACACACAGACACCATTTAGTCTTTTGGACTGGTTATTTTTTTAATGTATTATTATTTCTGGGTGTGTTCCTCTCCTCTGTAAGTCTCACCACAGTTCGCTTCGTCAGAGTTGTCACCGCAGTCATTCTCTCCATCGCAGATGAAAGGAGGGAGAGCGCAGAGACCCGACCCACACTGAAATCGACCCGGCTGGCACTTAAACTCCGCTGAGAGGCGGGGGAACAAGACAAACAATATGATAGAATATGGTACACATCCGTCACGTTTCAATATAAACATGTGGACACACTAATGTTAAATATGGACTGTGGAGCGCTGTCTTGCCGATACATACGGCAGTCTGCAGGTTCATCTGAACCGTCACCGCAGTCGTCTACCGTGTCACACTTCCACCAGAACGGAATACACTCGTCTGTACCACAACGAAACTACACACACACACACACACACAATAAAAAAAAGCTAAAAGAATGATGTTTGTTATGGACATAAATGAGTGCGTGCTGTAGGTGCTTGGACCCTTAATAAAGAGCATTAGAGTGAATGAGTTAATAAACGTGAGACGCGTCACCTGGCTGGAGGTGCAGTTGGAAAGGCAGGTCTTGCTGTCATTGGCCAGGTAAAAGTGGGTGGGGCATGCACACCTATAGGCTCCGCCCGGAGACAACAGACACAGGTGACTGCAGCCTCCGTTATTCACCTGACACTGATGCTTCACAACTAAACACACACACACACACCAACAATTCTTTACTAAAATCAGTCCATCAGTCCGTGTGTGTGTGACGATTTACACGTGCAGGTGTAAATCATCAGCTGATCTGGAGTTAAGACATGGTGGACATTTCGTTTTTGTCCAAACTGATTCCGTTTTTATTTGTTACGTACAGTTATGTACAGTAGACAGCTTACAGTGAAAAAAACTGTTCCTGTAAATAAGTTTCTGTCTTGTAGACGTCCATGTGCTGATGCAGAACTCTATAAATATGCTAATCAGGTGTTTATACATGTGTTATAAAGTGGTTATAAAACTTATTAAAGTTGATAAGTCATGAAATAATAATAACACTGAGGCTTTTGGATCGGACTGCAACTCTACTGTGACCCCGTCATAAAAACCATATAAATATATAAATTAATTAAATACCCTCAGAGTCTTTTTACCGTCTGGTTGGCGTAGCGGATGATAAATTTTAATGTCACGGATGGTTTGCCAAGAGCTGAGCAGTTCCACGCGCCTCTCTCCGGAGGTTTTATGAGCTCGATTCAGCGTCCTCCTCTTCTGATCGCTCCAGTAGAGAAAATCCTCAAACAGGGTGAGACTCGTCACCTCGCCCATGTCCTCGTTAGGCACTTTAACGAGATGAGACGGAATCAATTAGTGGCCACGCTGGAACACTGCCAGCTCACTCAGCAGAATCCACGCACGCACGCGCACACACACACACACACACGCACACACACACACACTTTCTCCTCTCTGGCTGTGTAGCAAACCTCACTGAAGTGCTTTCATTAGTATTCTCAAAGTGTCATGTCCACGCGTCTATATTTCCTGTGTCTGAGCCTGTATTTTTCCAGTTTCCTTATATGGTCATTGTTTTCCTGTTAAAATCCTAACTAATAAATTCAATATATTGAATCTGTTTAGTTGCCAAGTAATTTGTGCCATCTCAAAGTTGATTAAAGTGTAATTCCTCTTACACCACAACAACCTGCTAATGATTACACTTATTATTTATTAAAGCATGCCAATTCATACTTTTTATCCATTTATAGTTACAGTTAATGTTGTGGATCCTATGTTATAGCAGCTATAAACGGTCATTCCCTGACCAGCCTCTCGTTTTTCTCTCTCCTCAAGTTAATACAACGCAGCTGGTAGTATCCTGGAGTATCCTTGTACCTGCTGTTTTATTTCTGGACCCCTGTTGTGTGCCAAGACAAAGATTCTCAATCTGAGACGTCCTCATGACACATTTATCTCTCTCGGTTTCAGATAAAAGTAGCTTCAACATCTCTCTTTATTTCAGTCCAGGTATATCTCGGTGTTGAACCCGACGAGTGTTCGGTACCTCTGTGCGTCTTCGAGCCGTCCATGTCGGAGAACAGGATGTTGGTCCCGTCTGCCCAGTAAATCCTGCTGTTGACGTAGTCCACAGTGAGCGCAGACGGAGTGTGTGCGTCTGTACTGATGATCACTCGTGGATTGCTGCCGTCCATTCCCATCCGTCCGATGTGTGGGTGCTCGCAGCAGTCGATCCAAAAAACATAGCTGTAATACAGAATAAAACACTCGACTCCTGTAGAGTTCACTCTGTAGCACTGTCCTACCAGGTCTCATCGACTCACCTTTCATAGCTATACCATAACGCACATTTTATTTTTATCCTCAGTCCCCACCTCTTCTTATTACTCTCAGTGCTTTCAACTCAAGATGGTTAAGAAATACAAAATAAAATAAATAAGCTGGGTATAAAAAGAGGTTTTTGCGATTTAAAAACACATGCATTTAAAGGTGCATCACGTCAGATCTTTTCCCAAATTTAATGTGATACAGCAACCCACAAAATTCAAGTAGAACAAAGAAACATGCTTTAGGAAAAAACCCCCGAAAACACTTACAGTAACTCGTTTGAGTAAGTATGCACTCCCCTTAATTAATACTTTGTTAAAGCAGCGTTTGTAACACAGTGTTTTTGGGTAAGATTCTACCGACTTAACACGTCTCCAAAATAGGTTCATGGCTTGTCTGCAAAATGGATTGGTGTTCAGAGCTATCCATGAGTCTGTCTATCTTGACTAGAGCCCCAGGCCCAGCTGCAGAGAAGCAGCTCCATAGCATGATGCTGCCACCACCATGCTTCACAGTGGGGATGGGGAATTTTGGGTGATGAGCCATCTTGTTTTGGTTTTTATCTTTTACAATTTTGCCCAAAAAAGTTCTACCTTCTTAGTTCTACACATCTGGGGTGATTTAGGCAGGATTGGATTTTTTTTTTCAACATGAGAAAGGGCTTTTATACAAGATACAAGAGACTGTTGTCACATGCTTCCTTTAATGTTGCTGGAGGGCTCTTGGCAGCCTCTCTAATGAGTTTTCTTCTCGTCCTTTCGTTAGTCTTGGGGGGACGTCCTGTTCTTGGTGATGTCAATGTGGTGCTCCATTCCCTCCACTTGTTGACGATGGTGGATGATAGATGTTTTGGAAATGATTTTATACCCCTCTCCTGATTAATACTTTTCCACAGTGAGATCCCATACATGCTTTGTAAGCTCTTTGCAAACCATGACTTCAGCAGTCAGATGAAACCAAGAAAAAGATCTGACATGATTCGTCTTGGTTTAGTTTTTTAACAACACGAAAACCTTTTTTATTTTAACAGGAATGTGTAGGCTTTTTTATATCGCTGTACATCAGTGTATTACCCAGTTAAAGGGTCCAGTGTGAGAGAAGAAGGGTTTTGAAGTCCAGAGTTCATCAGGATGGTTGGGTAAAGTCCATTAGCCTTCGCTACCTCCAGTGTTTTTCTTTCAGCATCGCACCAGTACAGGTTTTTTCCGATCCAGTCGACTGCCAGGGCGTTCGGCACTGAGGTCCTGTGGATCACCTGCAAATTAAACAAACAAATAAATAAATAAATTATTAATAGATCTGATTCATTTTATTTAGCCCCAACTGAGACTCGGCAACCAGAGAGATTGGAAATGTGCGAGTTGTGGACCACCCTTTGAAAAAACAATTATACTACAGCAAGCAGCACATCTGAGTGAAAAGGAGAGAAATAGTTTAAAATTTAAGGTTAAAAATATCATACAGATTTAACAGCCTGTGTCAAGAGCCTTTACTAATTGTGTGGGGCCACAAAACCAAAATTTACAGGAAATAACTATCAAAACAACATTAAATCCCAATGGGTTAAAGTGTGAAGATAAGTGCGGAAAACAAGAGAAATATAAAGAAACAAAAAGGAACAAACAGGACTGAAGAGAAAACTACAGAGCAGGAAGGAACAGAAATAAACAACAGAACAAATCAGTCTGAATGTTTTAATGGTGTAGTGGGAGGAGCTTTAATTATGATGCAATGGGCAGAGCTTTAATTATGATGCGGTGGGAGGAGCTTTAATTACGATGCATTGGGAGGAGTTTTAATTGTGATGTAATGGGAGGAGCTTTAATTACGATGCATTGGAAGAAGTTATAATTATGATGTAATGGGAGGAGCTTTAATTTTTATGCAATGGGAGGTGCTTTAATTATGATGTAATGGGAGGAGCTTTAATTATGATGCATTGGGAGGTGTTTTAAATATGATGTGGTGGGAGGGGTTTTAAGTGTGATGTTGTGGGAGGTGTTTAAAGTATGATGTGGTGGGAGGGGTTTTAAGTATGATGCGGTGGGAGGGGTTTTAAGTATGATGTGGTGGGATGTGGTGAGATTGATTTTAAGTATGATGCGGTGGGAGGAGTTTTAAGTATGATATGGTGGGATGCGGTGGGAGCGGTTTTAAGAATGATGTGGTGGAGGAGTTTTAAGTATGACATGGTGGGAGGAGTTTTAAATATGATGTGGTGGGAGGGGTTTTAAGTATGAAGCGGTGGGAGGGGTTTTAAGTATGACGTAGTGGGAGGGGTTTTAAGTATGATGTGGTGGGAGGGGTTTTAAGTATGAAGCGGTGGGAGGGGTTTTAAGTATGACGTAGTGGGAGGGGTTTTAAGTATGATGTGGTGGGAGGAGTTTTAAGTATGACGTGGTGGGAGGAGTTTTAAGTATGACGTGGCGGGAGGAATTTTAAGTATGACGTGGCGGGAGGAGTTTTAAGTATGAAGTGGTGGGAGGGGTTTTAAGTATGATGTGGTGGGAGGAGTTTTAAGTATGATGTGGTGGGAGGAGTTTTAAGTATGATGTGGTGGGAGGGGTTTTAAGTATGACGTGGCGGGAGGAGTTTTAAGTATGATACGGTGGGAGGAGTTTTAAGTATGATGTGGTGGGAGGAGTTTTAAATATGATGTGGTGGGAGGGGTTTTAAGTATGAAGCGGTGGGAGGGGTTTTAAGTATGAAGCGGTGGGAGGGGTTTTAAGTATGACGTAGTGGGAGGGGTTTTAAGTATGACGTGGTGGGAGGAGTTTTAAGTATGACGTGGTGGGAGGAGTTTTAAGTATGACGTGGCGGGAGGAGTTTTAAGTATGAAGTGGTGGGAGGGGTTTTAAGTATGATGTGGTGGGAGGAGTTTTAAGTATGATACGGTGGGAGGAGTTTTAAGTATGATGTGGTGGGAGGGGTTTTAAGTATGATGTGGTGGGAGGAGTTTTAAGTATGATGTGGTGGGAGGAGTTTTAAGTATGATGTGGTGGGAGGAGTTTTAAGTATGATACGGTGGGAGGAGTTTTAAGTATGATGTGGTGGGAGGGGTTTTAAGTATGATGTGGTGGGAGGAGTTTTAAGTATGATGTGGTGGGAGGAGTTTTAAGTATGATACGGTGGGAGGAGTTTTAAGTATGATGTGGCGGGAGGAATTTTAAGTATGACGTGGCGGGAGGAGTTTTAAGTATGAAGTGGTGGGAGGAGTTTTAAGTATGACGTGGCGGGAGGAATTTTAAGTATGACGTGGCGGGAGGAGTTTTAAGTATGAAGTGGTGGGAGGGGTTTTAAGTATGATGTGGTGGGAGGAGTTTTAAGTATGATGTGGTGGGAGGAGTTTTAAGTATGATACGGTGGGAGGAGTTTTAAGTATGATGTGGTGGGAGGAGTTTTAAGTATGATACGGTGGGAGGAGTTTTAAGTATGATGTGGTGGGAGGGGTTTTAAGTATGATACGGTGGGAGGAGTTTTAAGTATGATGTGGTGGGAGGGGTTTTAAGTATGATACGGTGGGAGGAGTTTTAAGTATGATGTGGTAGGAGGGGTTTTAAGTATGATGTGGTGGGAGGGGTTTTAAGTATGATGTGGTAGGAGGGGTTTTAAGTATGATGTGGTGGGAGGAGTTTTAAGTATGATGTGGTGGGAGGAGTTTTAAGTGTGATGTGGTGGGAGGAGTTTGGGTTTTGGTACAGGAGTAGAGTGAAGGAGTCTCGCTGGATAAGTTTAAAATGAATAAAAACAGTTGTCCATAATTCACTCAGACTTTGTTAAAACTCTTCCTGTCACTTAACACGGTCATTAATGTTGTTATTGTCAAAATCAATTAGCGCCTCCCCACACGGAGCCCGAGATGTTCTGCCTTTACGCTGAGAACAGTGTGTGTTCCTTACACGAACTGCTTCACGTCCCACAGGCAATTTGTAAACTTTATTCTATCTGATGTAACACATCTGCAACTCTTTCCCTCAACCACCATGTGCCTTTTCTGTCAGCGTCAAACTGCAAATTGCACGTCACACGTCACTTTTCATTACGCAGAACAGAATTAAACTACAAAAATTCTACACTGCAGATATAATGAAGTGGAGGCCATGTCAGAGATAATTTATTCCACTTCAGTGTGAGCTGCGACTGCAGCAGTGGTGTTTCTCCTCTGGAGAATTCTGGGACACACACACACGTACATGCACACACGCACTCACACACGCACACAGTATACCTTGAGATCGCTCCCATTTATGCGCATCCTGTTGATCCTGCGTCCGCTTGGCCGGCTGCTGTCAATCCAAAACATCAAATCCCTTCTGTAGTCAAAGTCCAACGAGAGAACGTTACTGAGGCCCTGCACACACAGAGAGAGAGAGAGAGAGAGAGAGAGAGAGAGAGATTTTCAGACAAAAAAATTGGATAGAGCGAGATGATGGAGCCAGAAAAAGGGAGAGAGAAAGACAGTGAAACCGGGAGAGAGAGAGAGAGGGAGAGAGAGAAGGAGAAAGAGAGAGTGTTTTATTAATCAGTTATAAATCATAGATAAAGATTCATTATCAGTGATGATGTCATGCTTCATTCCTGCTCTAACTCCATCATCAGTCACGACCTAAAATAATCCACTCATTAATCCAACACACACACACACACACACACACACACAGCTCCAGCGGGTGTGTATATAGGGCCTGGTTTGACTATTAACAGATAAAGAAAGTGTTCATTCAGAGTCTGTCTCATTTTGTGCTGTAGTGCACTAGCTGTAGTTATTACAGTAGTGTGTGTTTACACTGTTACTACACTGTTACTACCCTGTTCCTACACTGTTACTACCCCGTTACTACACTGAAGAATAAAGTCACACTCACATCAGCAAAATTTAAAGTTACAGCTTTGCCTCTGACTGTTAAAGCACGTTCTGACCAATCAGAGTGCAGACTTAAACAGTAGTGAAGTGTATACAGTCCGGTGAGTTAAAGACAGTAACTAATCCCTGGTGCTCGTGTCATTACCTGTTTCAGCAGGGTGTAGTTCGAGCCGTCCAGGCTGATCCGTCTGATCTCGTGATGATCGGCCAGAATCAGAAAGGGCTCTTCTGCTAAACATAAACCACAAGCCAAGAGGTGAAAGGTCTACAGTTAACAGTAATGGAAGAGTCCGGCCTCCAGTTTTAGCGTGGTGCATTAAATGTGCTCGTGGAACCCTCTGCTCTCAGCGCACCGGTACCAGACTCAGATAGGAGGTGTGGCCTAAAGTCTGAAGGCGGAGCCTATATAGTAGAAGTGCGTTGAAAGAGTAAAGCGCGGTTTTAATCCAGACTCATTCAATTTAATAAACTGTGAATGGAGCTCCTGAGACCAACCATTTCTGACTGCTTACATCACGGTAAACCGGAGGCTGTTACTTGTTAGCAACATTAGCATCATTGGCACTAGTGTAAAGCTAAACAAGAAAACAGACGTCAAACAGGTCTCAGCTAATCGACTGCATTTGGGGACCACTGGGGATGTTTCACTGTTTGCAAAATGTGTGTGTGTGTGTGTGAGAGAGAGAGGGAGTACCTGAGACAGCTCTGCAGCTGTGTGCGTCCGTCTCCAGAGGTTTGTATCCATCTGCGCACACACACTTGTACGACCCGTACGTGTTTATGCACTGCTGGCTGCACGGGAATCTCTCCACACACTCATTAATGTCTACACACGTCCGTCCGTCTGTCTTCAGACGGAAACCAGGCCAGCACACACACTGCAGAGCGAACACACACACACACACACACACACACACACACACACGCTTGTAAGTGGCATCAAGCCTATTATAGAGACATTACTCCTTTGGCTCCACCCATAACCACGCCCCTTCTTAACCATTACCTGTGTCTAAAAGTTCTTTCACATACACAGTGTGTACTGTATCTGAACTGAACCTCAGTTCTCCCCCTTGCTGTGGTTCTTCAGGCAGGTGGGAACACAGCGATCACACTCGGGTCTGAGAGCGTCCGGGTGAAGCGCTCTCGGTCCGCTTCCAGGTGAGAAACTGATCTGACTCGGAATTGACTCACTGAAGGAAGTGAATCAAACTTTTTCCCTCGACCATACTTTCTGACCATTAA
>NC_071281.1:4976362-4983862 GCF_023375685.1 Ictalurus furcatus
CTCTCTCTCTCTGGACCCCTCTCTCTCTCTCTCTCTCTCTCTGTGATTGTTTACACACAGTGTTGCCAGAGCCTCAGTATAGATAAGCAAAGAGAATTAAACATGTGAGGTTTATACTGTGTGTCATTAAGGAGCTGTAAATGAAGTGGAGAATCAGAAACTCTTCCTCACGCACTCTTTTTTCATCCTCATCAACAATAAGCCATGCATATTACCCTCTAACAGGAGCTGAGGTTTACACACTGTAGTCACAGAGACGTTTTAAATATTTAACATCTTGCTATGAATAAAGAAAAAAACTCCAAAGTGTTTCCTCTCAACACTGAACCCCAGTGTAGCGTTAAAATAAACAGAGGACAGGCGGAGACAGGAGGCAGGACACAGCGAGAGGAACACACTACTCTTTTGGATACAAATTTATTGCAAATATAGAAATAGATTTTTATTGTACAGAAATCAGAGACAGAAATGAAATATGCCTCATGGCATGAAGGTGAAATGACTTCATTAAAAAAATACTAATACTAAAATTAAATAAAAGCATGATTAACTTCCAGGCCTGAAATCGGTAAGCAATAACATTTTAAAATTCCCTTCCAGGTCAAAGGTCACAGTCCCCAAGCTGTCCGTTTACATTATATAGTCATTTTATTTTCACTGTATCTCCCAAATCTCAAAAACCTATTATTATTATTATTATTATTATTATTATTATTATTATTATTATTATATACTGTATTTTATATATATGTATTTATTTACCTGTGGGGTTTGTGGCATATTGCACACATTAGATTAAATCATTTCATCTTCACATTAAAGGTGCACTTTGTAATACTGTAAAGTTTTTTTTTTTAATCTGTAATAATCATATAATTTCAAAACATTTCTAATTAAAGCACAATCTATTCATTATTCACAATATCACATTGCAACAAATCTTGCTAGTTTTATTCGTATCTGATTACATTGAAATTAGCCCCGCCTCTGATATAATCTAATCAGATCCCGTCATCAACCTCCCCTTTTTATTTGAGGGCTTGAGGTCAGTTAGGAGCCCGAATAATATTTTGAATGTTGTTGTTTGTTTTTTTTCTCGTTGTAATTGTAATAATTGCACCTAACCGACAGCAGAGGGCGCTATATATATTACACACTGCTGCTTTAACATTCCATATTTTAAAAAGAATCATTTACTCATACCCAAGCCTTTATTAAAGTGACCCCGAGATCATCATAAACACATAGAAAAGCCACACACACACACTTTAATTTCCCAGCATACACTAGTGGTGAAGTGACATGATCTTCCAGTGGATCAGTGACCTCGGCTCCTCAGTCTCATCGCTAATGTTTATTTAGGGCTAATGTGTGGAATAGTTATGAGGCCGTTCGAGGAAGGTTGCGGTTCATTAAGACTGCGCATTTTAACCACGGATTTATTCGAAATCTCTCTGATCTAATATAAACGTAAACAATGAGGGTCTAGATGTCCGAGTTTAGAAGCTGTGTATAAATCATCGAGTTATTTTTGGGCTTATTTTGATCTATGTCTGTAGTGCGGAAGCGTCCAGCCGGAACACAAGAAACAAATGCAAATATACGTGGAATAATATATTATAAACCAGGAAGTCACCGTCATCGTCATCGTCATAATGTCGTTTCACTTCCTGTCCATTTCATTTATTCAGTGTGTGTGAAAGTGGCTGAAGGACAGAGAGCTGAAGCCCTCTCTTTATAACGTATTAGAGCGAGTGCATTAATATAAACCTGCGCTACTGTCAGAGCTGCTGTTATAGAGAACTAATCAAGACCTTCTGACCAATCACAATCCAGAACTCAGCAGCTGTGTTGTTAATTAATCAACTCTTACTGTATAGTGTTACTAAATATATTTATCATTATCGTTTTAACTTATTAACGTTATTAGGCTGAAATGTTTTATAAAAGGTCATTCGTGGGGTTTTTTTTCCGTTGACGTTACGAATAAAGTGCGAAGTCACGTCAGTTGCCCTCGAGCATGCTGGGAAAATGATGAAAACCGAGCCGTGTTCTTGTTTTAAAGAAAGCAAATATGGTGAAATGAGCGGTGAGCGTTTACTGAACGAATGAGTTTAAGGCCAAAAGTCCACTTTACTCCAGACGGAGTCCATCAGCAGAGAAGGGTTTTGTCAGTAGCGATAAGCTTCCGTTACGCATTAGCGACAATACCCTCGTACCTCAAGTTCCCAAATAAAAAAGGAAAGAAAGGTTCGCACACGTCTCACACGTGTACACGTCCTCCTTGATGGTCTACACCTGGAGAGAAGGAAACCTCGCAGACATTTAGGTTTTTGGCCAAACTGTCTCTTTAACCGTCTTGTTGAGAAATGAGACACAGCCGGAGTGAAGGAGTGAACTAGTGTACGAGGTGTGTTGATGATGATAAAGATGATGAAAGTGAGGCGTTACAGACAGAAATTTAAGTTCCATAATTGTTTTTGTAGTCAACAAACATCCACTCAGTTGCACAACAATCAAAGTTTTCTGCTCATGAAAAATACAGGAAGTCATGCAGATATTACACTATTTCAGTTTAGCGTCTCTCTTTTTTTTTACGCTGTCGTCTTAATTACAGATCATTGCACGACCCCGACCCGAAACGGACAGACACGGAAACGAGCGCAGTAGAAAAACAGTCAGAGGTTCTTTACAAAATTCACAGATATTCATCTTCTTGTTTTTTTAAAAGTTTTTTTGTTTTATCTTTTCAGCATGTCACTCTTTCCATAATCCCTGCATCCAAACATTGTAAACAAATCATTATGTATAGATTATCAGCAGTAATGGATGTGGATATGGGCGTGTCCCAAATCAAACGAATGATTATATAGTGTAGTGAAGAATAATATGTACACCAGATACCCATAATGCGCTGTGGTGTTTGAAGATTTGGGACACGTCCATTGTAATAACGCTGATATCATGACTTTATCATGAGAAATGAACAGAACAACAACAAAAGAAAAGAAAAAGCCATTTATTTTCCATAATGCTCTCCTGATCATTCACTGTTCACTACACAGTGCACTATTTATCTGTTCTGTCTGAAAGTGTAATAAGACTTTTTTCATGCACTGTAAATTGTGTTAGCGTATTAAGATCAATCAAAACTGCTAATAATGGGTGGAAATGATCAGGATATTAAACCCAAACAAACACAACAGTAACGTATTAACATGCTGTGATGGATTTTTAACATTATTATTGTGTTATTTTTACTGAGCAATTTATTAGAATATATATAGTGTGGCAGTGTGTTACGATAACTCTGTGTGTGTTAGTGGCAGTGAGGACAGGGACGGGGGGCGGTGAGGACGCGGATGGAGGCGCTGTGAGGACAGGGACGGAGGGGCGGGGAGGACAGCTACGGAGGGGCGCTGTGAGGACAGGGACGGAAGGGCGGTGAGGACGTGGGTGGAGGGGAGGTTAGGACAGGGACGGGGGGCGGTGAAGACCCGGATGGAGGGGCGGTGAGGACAGGGACGGAGGGGCGGTGAGGACAGGGACGGAGGGCCGGTGAGGACAGGGACGGAAGGGCGACGAGGACGTGGATGGAGGGGCGGTGAGGAGGCGGACGGAGGGGCGGTGAGGAGGCGGACAGAGGGGCAGTGAAGACAGGGATGGCGGGGCGGTGAGGAGGTGGACAGAGGGGCAGTGAAGACAGGGATGGCGGGGCGGTGAGGAGCTGGACGGAGGGTCAGTGAAGACGCAGACGGAGGGGCGGTGAGGAGGCGGACAGAGGGGCAGTGAATACAGGGATGGCGGGGCGGTGAGGAGGTGGACGGAGGGGCAGTGAAGACGCGGACGGTGGGGCGGTGAGGAGGCAGACAGAGGGGCGGTGAGGAGGCAGACTGAGGGGCAGTAGGACACGGACGGAGGGGCCAGTGAGGAAGCGGACTGAGGAGGTGGACGGAGGGGCGGGGAGGGGGTCGGGGAGGGGCGGTGAGGAGGTGGATGGAGGGGCGGTGAGGAGATGGATGGAAAGGTGGGGAGGGGCGGTGAGGAGGCGGACGGAGGGGCAGTGAACTAGCGAGTGAACGTTAGCTAACACTAGGTGCTACGAGCAGATTTCAGTGAGGACGTACACACTAACTGTTGACTTTTGACACATTTAGAAGAAAAGGTTCTTTAAGGTTTCATTAAGGGGTTCTAAATGTTCTGCAGAAGTGGTGAGAGAGTCTATACTACTTTTTTCCCCCAGGCTTGACTTCTATAATAACAGTAACAGTAAAAGTGGGCGGAGCTTGTGATTGTGATAGTGATTGGTTGGTTCCTTGTTGTATAAATGTTTATTTAAACTCATTAGATTTGTTACAGTAAAAAGGCTAATCCTACTGCATTAGCTAATGTAGCTGTCCATCATCTCCACTCCGGTGTGTGTGTGTGTGTGTGTGCTTCAGAAGTAATGATTGTGGCTAATCTGTCTGGCTCTGGATGTGTCCCAAACCGCAATCTATTCACTATATAGTGCACTTTGGCTGTCAACTGTTGTTTGGAAGAAACGGTAAAACGGCAGTGACCAGAAATCCCATAATGCACTGTGTGTACAGATTACCCATAATGCACTGTGTGTACAGATTACCCATAATACACTGTGTGTCTGCAACAGGACTCAGCTTTTCTGATTCCTCTCTGTTTAATAAGTCAGTTATGAGGAATGTGATATTTATAATGCTTTCTGTGGAAACGGTTTGAGGTGGGGTTTGAAGGCACAAATACATTACAGCACCTTGTTGCCTGGATACCAATTTACGCTACCAATCGCTAACTCTATCCTGTGCAAACTTAATGTTCAATTTGAACATTTCACAGTTAGTTACAGTATAATCAGGGAATAGGGAGTAGGGAATGGGGAGTAGGAAAGAGTGTTGAGGGAATAGGGAATAGGGAGTAGGAAAGAGTGTTGAGGGAATAGGGAGTAGGGAATAGGGAGTAGAAAAGAGTGTTGAGGGAATAGGGATTAGCGAGTAGGGAATGGGGAGTAGGGAATAGGGAATAGGGAGTAGAAAAGAGTGTTGAGGGAATAGGGAATAGGGAGTAGGGAATAGGGAGTAGGAAAGAGTGTTGAGGGAATAGGGAATAAGGTATAGGGAATAGGGAGTAGGAAAGAGTGTTGAGGGGATAGGAAAGAGTGTTTCGGGAATAGGGAGTAGGGAATAGGGAGTAGGAAAGAGTGTTGAGGGAATAGGGAGTAGGGAATGGGGAGTAAAAAATGAATGTTCGGGGAATAGGGATTAGGGAGTAGGGAATAGGGAGTAGAAAAGAGTGTTGAGGGAATAGGGAATAGGGAGTAGGGAATAGGGAGTAGGAAAGTGTGTTGAGGGAATAGGGAGTAGGGAAGAGTGTTGAGGGAATAGGGAATAGGGTGTAGGGAATGGGGAGTAGGGAATAGGGAGTAAGAGTGTTGAGGGAATTGGGAGTAGGGAATGGGGAGTAGGAAAGAGTGTTGAGGGAATAGGGAATAGGGAGTAGGAAAGAGTGTTGAGGGAATAGGGAGTAGGGAATAGGGAGTAGAAAAGAGTGTTGAGGGAATAGGGATTAGCGAGTAGGGAATGGGGAGTAGGGAATAGGGAATAGGGAGTAGAAAAGAGTGTTGAGGGAATAGGGAATAGGGAGTAGGGAATAGGGAGTAGGAAAGAGTGTTGAGGGAATAGGGAATAAGGTATAGGGAATAGGGAGTAGGAAAGAGTGTTGAGGGGATAGGAAAGAGTGTTTCGGGAATAGGGAGTAGGGAATAGGGAGTAGGAAAGAGTGTTGAGGGAATAGGGAGTAGGGAATGGGGAGTAAAAAATGAATGTTCGGGGAATAGGGATTAGGGAGTAGGGAATAGGGAGTAGAAAAGAGTGTTGAGGGAATAGGGAATAGGGAGTAGGGAATAGGGAGTAGGAAAGTGTGTTGAGGGAATAGGGAGTAGGGAAGAGTGTTGAGGGAATAGGGAATAGGGTGTAGGGAATGGGGAGTAGGGAATAGGGAGTAAGAGTGTTGAGGGAATTGGGAGTAGGGAATGGGGAGTAGGAAAGAGTGTTGAGGTAATAGGGAATAGGGAATAGGGTATAGGGAAATGGGAGTAGGGAATAGGGGGTAGGAAAGAGTGTTGAGGGAATAGGGAATAAGGTGTAGGGAATAAGGAGTAGGAAAGAGTGTTGAGGGAATAGGGAGTAGGGAATAGGGAGTAGGAAAGACTGTTGAGGGAATAGGGAGTAGGGAATGGGGAGTAGGAAAGAGTGTTGAGGGAATAGGGAGTAGGGAATAGGGTATAGGGAAATGGGAGTAGGGAATAGGGGGTAGGAAAGAGTGTTGAGGGAATAGGGAATAACGTGTAGGGAATAGGGAGTAGGAAAGAGTGTTGAGGGAATAAGGAATAGGGTGTAGGGAATAGGGTGTAGGGAACAGGGAGTAGGAAAGAGTGTTGAGGGAATAGGGAGTAGGGAATAGGGAGTAGGAAAAAGTGTTGAGGGAATAAGGAATAGGGAGTAGGGTGTAGGTAATGGGGAGTAGGGAATAGGGAGTAGGAAAGAGTGTTGAGGGAATAGGGAGTAGGGAATAGGGAGTAGGAAAAAGTGTTGAGGGAATAGGGAATAGGGAGTAGGGAATAGGGAGTAGGGAGTAGGGAGTAGGAAAGAGTGTTGGGGGAATAGGGAATAGGGAATAGGGAGTAGGAAAGAGTGTTGGGGGAATAGGGAATAGGGAATAGGGAGTAGGAAAGAGTGTTGGGGGAATAGGGAATAGGGAGTAGGGAATAGGGAGTAGGGAATAGGGAGTAGAGAATAAGGAGCTGTTTGTAATAGGGAATAGGGAATAAGGAGCTGTTTGTAATGGAACATGATACGCTGTAGTGTGTTTGGGTCAGCATTTTCTCTTAGTGCAATCAGAGTGAGTGAAACTAAAAATAGCGAGCGCGCGCGCACACACACATCCAAAATGCTGTGCTGAGCACATCAGTGAATGAAAGTAACTCAATCTCTCTCTCTCTCTCTCTCTCTCTCTCTCCCTCACACACACACACACACACACACACACACACGCCCCAGTGATGTGTGGGTGAGTGAGAAACAGTGTAGTGTTTTGCAGAGGCGATAAGGTTAAGAAGCGCTGTATAAGTGCCGAGCGTTTACACACACACACTTCTCTCATGGACAGCTGGCCAGTGGATCCTGCAGGGCAGAGTTTATCGATTCCCCGCGAGAGCGTATTTTTGTTGCGGTGTATAAAACAGCGAGAGGAGAAACCAAACGACTCGTGCTCTTTTCACAGCTGCACATTCGCCACGTTTCTGCGTTTCCCGACCTTTCAGACCGGAAAAATCCCATTTCAGGCAACATGAAGGTGTGAAGTTGCTGTAGAAGGCTCCAGAGGGAGGAGTATTAAACAGCAGGTATTAGAGAAGTGTAGAGAAAGACAGGATCAGTGTGACATTACTGCCGGCTGCAGCAGTGCATTCTGGGTAATCTACACAAT
>NC_071281.1:4988862-4993862 GCF_023375685.1 Ictalurus furcatus
TCACTTATCCAATTCATTAACGCCTTCTGGTCTCCTGGCGTTTCTGTCGTCTAGGGATCAGTTGGCAACTCCAGGGGTGCATTATGGGTAATGACCTCACTGGACCATGCACAATTAATTCCAATCACATGTTGAGTGTGGCAGTGTTAATATCAGCACTTTCACAAAGTAACACCTTACCTTTTGAAAGGGTATGGATAAGGTTCTCCCGGTATTCCATATAACAGTGCCTGATTTTAAAAAATTCCGAGTAGAGATAGTGTAAGTCGCTATAGGATTAGAAGGAATGCAGGAAGAGAAGAAAATGTAATATCATGCTGGGTCATTGAAATACTTGTTATAAAAAACCCTTAGATAACGTTAGTAAATCTCTTCGACTTACTGCGCCCGGACAATCAAGTTAAACGATATTCACGACTAGTTTTTCAATCTCGTTCCAATTAAAAGAGTAAGACTACGTTAGATAAGCATCCGTCGTCTGCATCATTCATCACAGAACTAACTGGAAATAACACACGTCAGAGTAATGACAAAAACATAGCATTTGCATTAGCATAAGTATCTGTGTTACGATGTACAACTGTACAAATCCAAGGCTGCTGTTTCTTAAAGAGCCCGTGCCTCTTCTGACGGAGCGCCGTCACGCCCCAAATCCTCTTTTTAATTTCATTTTTGTTCGCTCAAATCCCCCTACAGTCCTCTTACGTTTTGGTAGCGTTTTCCGGAATCACAAATGAACAGCAAATCTCCCAGGCAAAATCTGGAACGTAATAAATTAGACCTGGCTGTGCTACAAGAGAGGATAAATAAATAAATAAATAAATAAATAGATAAAGAACAGCTTCAATATGAGCTGTTATGCTTCCTGAATGTAAAGTATAAGCAATTCTCTGCCTGTGCATTGAAAAAGCAAGCCCACTGCACTGGGAGGAACATGTGTAGATGTCACGAATCGATGAGCATGCTTAGACTGAATAGAGCGGGTAAAGAGAAGGAGCAGGGTCTTCAGAATTTGCTTTGTGCTATAGTCAAACCTGTTATTTATCTTTTCAATTAAAGCTGAGAACAATTAACGAAATAACCATGCCTTATTGTTGTCCCTAAACTTAGTCGAGATAGCACAAATACCGCTAATCACTTCTTTGTGTATGTTTTCCTTTTTGAATTAAATTGGAATGATTGCAGACAACACAAATAAACAATTTCAGCAATGAAATTAGGTCATTCTGAACTCTCCTTAAGCACCAGATTTCCTCTGCAATTTTTATCAATCGATGATCTTTTCTTTTCCGACACTTTTTTTCATGATACTGTGTGTAATCCAGATTTCACTCAAACGCTCGTCTCTGTGGATGCACTCGAAGACCAAAGTACTTAGCTTTCTCAAGAATCGCTTTCCTCTTCTCTGCAGCCGTGTGCCGTAGTGCCTCTCCATCGACTTACAGTTTCTGTTGTGCGGACACCCCTTTCCAAAAGTCAAGAATGTCATGCAAGTCCTCATCCTTCGCAAACTGCACCTTCTTCCGAAGCGCGTGTCCGGCTGCTATGTAGGCGTCCTGACGAGGGCTCTTTTTATAAGGACGAAATCGCTCCCAGATCTTCAGCGTGGTCTCAGACGAGTACTCGGGGCTGGACGAGTATCCCGAGTAGTTGTGGTGCCGTGGCGAGAGCTGGGAATAGGCAGCGTCCCTCTTGGTGCGAGAGAGGGGCTTTAGGAAAGAAGCTTTCTGGGCAGGGGAGTCGGCGGCACCCTCATAGTAGAGAGCGGGGAAGGAGTGTCGGTGCTCTGAGCAGTGGTAGTCTGGGTGCACCTCCAGGAGGTGCTGTTGAGCTGGAACTACACCACCACATCCACCCGAACCACCACTGCCACCACCGGCTCCTCCTCCTCCCCCGTTGCCACCTTCTCCTCTGCTGTTATTGCCCCCTTGAGCCCCCACCAGAGGGAGCCTATCGAGGGGCTCACCGCACCGAACAGGACTGCCTTTTTCTGGAAACTTGCAGGAATCTGGACTCCGAGGCTCAGGAACGTCCAGGCTAAAGACCCTAGCATTTTTACTGGGTGCTCCAGAGGAGACACCGCAGCGATTCTTCACGTTGAGAGCGACAACAGCTGCATCAGCACTCAGTTGCCGCTGTAGAGGCCGTGCTGCTGTAACAGGAGGTGGGTCCCTGTAGGGTGGGGATAGAAAACCACCTCCACTGATTCCAGGTCTCTCCGACAGAGGCATGACTAGAGGCACAGGGGGTAGATGGGGGATTTTAGGAGAAGACATGATTGGGCATGTGTCTGTTGGAGAAAGTGGGATGAGTCCTCTGGAGGAGGAGGTGCTACACTGAGGTGGAGAGGAGGAGTTTATGGCTGCAGTGGCAGCAACTCCGGAGTCCAGCTTTAGCGCATCTATGCAGTTGTTGATGATCTGGTTCACTTTGTCCACCTCCTTTGCAATGGTAGAGATTTCGGATGTTGATCCTCGGCCACCGTCATCCGAGTCCTCTCCTGCATCTATTCCGTTTACTTCCCTCCTTATCTCATCCTCTGAAACTGGCATAGCTCCATCCTTTAAACGTTCCTCCCCTCGCACATCCATGTAATTCCCCTTACTGCTGGTCATGGCCTCCGAGAAAGCGGTGGCCATCTTGTCGGCCTGGGGAAGTGTCGAGAGCCGGGAGGAGCTGGTGTTGGCAGAACTGTGGAGCATTCCCATGCTAGAGGAAGTGGATTGGGACAACTTGCTGTGGTAATGCTGATGGTGAACTTGTTCTTGGAGTTTTTGCAAAACTGAGGGGTCTTTGGCAGCTGCAGCTGCTGCCTCAGGACCATACCGCATTTCTAAGATAGTTTTCTTGACACTTATAGAGTTCTCTTTCTCCTCCTGAATCCGCCGCCTGCGTAGGCAGTAGTACACCAAACCCAACACGATGACCATGCCGAACAGACAGCCCAGAATGGTCATTATGTAGTGAGTGGTGGTCGACGGCCCAGCACGCAGATCATCAGGTCCAGGAGATCTTGTGGCAAAATTCAAACAAGTGTGGTTGTAGCGCTGTGAGTTACGAATTGAGGCTACACAGAAGGTATAATCTGTGTGGGGTTTCAGTGTGCTGAGTGTGACTATCTCTTTCTTTTTCTTTAGGTTCATAATATCCGACACATAGCTGTGGTTGTACTGCACCAGGATGTACATCTTGCTGTAAGGCCGAGGGATCTGAACCAGTAACGAGGCCGATGAAAGCGAAACGGAATGCAGCCTGATGCTAGGGCTGTATGATGAAATCGCAGTTGACGAGGTTGTGGGTTGCTGATATGGTCCCATCTGGTCGGGGATATCTGGACCTATTCCAGAAGAATCCAGATCTGGAGGCAGGGAGGTCATCCCAGGAATAATGACTCCATCTTTGCAAATGGACGATAAGATAGAGTGGGCATTGCGGATGTGGCTGGCAATTGGACTTAGTAAAGGATATCCAGAAAGTTCCTTTGGGGTTTCACATTGCAGCCTGTCGTAGGTGTGTGTGACATTATTAAATGCGTCCAGCCAGTTTAGGAAGCTGTACAGCTCGCAGCCACAGTGAAAAGGATTCCCCGCCAGCTCACACACCATTAGATGTCCAAGAACTGTGAAGCTGGACTGGTCCAGCTTGGCCAGCTTGTTGGAGGACAAGTCAAGGCTGCTCAGACTGGGACTCTCCCAGAAAGCATTGGTAGCAATCACCTCAATGAGGTTGTGTTGCAAAAACAAGCACTGCATTCTTCCCAGGCCCCTCAGCATGCCTTCTGTAAGGTTTGTTAGCTTGTTGTAGCCCAGTTGTAGCACTTGAAGGTTAGCTTGGCCCGCAAAGGCACCATCCTCAATGTAGGAGATCTCGTTCTTGGTGAGATTGAGATCGGTGAGGTTGGTGAAACGACTCATGGAGCTGAAAAAGATGGCTTTCAGCTTGTTCTCATTCAAACGCAGATCGTGCACAGTGTTGTTAATGTGCTGTGGGATTGTTTCGTATGGTGGCTGGTTCTGGCTGCAGATCGCCAACCACACGTATCCTTTATCACCCTCAATAAGCCAGCAGTCGCCCCTCACTAATGTTAGTTGTGGGAGGAAAAATAGGGCAAGAACCATGAATGAGAGGGCATGGGAAGAGGATTTAGAGAGGCTGGATCTTCTGGTGGCCATTTTCTTCTGAGTAAGGATTGGATTTACTTTGATTTGAGAGTAAAAAGGAAAGAGATTAGCACTTAAAAAAGGGAGAGGTAGCCAAAGGATTAGAAAGTCACAGTTTCAGGAAATGGATGTCCTGAGGGCAACCAACGCTGTACGAGACACAAAGTGTGAAACAATGTCCCCATTTTAAGAGCTCCACATTATAGGGTTACAGCATCAATCTCCAATGAAGTGACTCATGACCCCTGACCTTTTCACCTCACTCTTCTTCAAAATTGGCTGGAAATGGCGAGATATTTGTGCAGATCTGCCAGTCCAGCTCAGCGTCTGGAGAACAGACAGAAAAAGACAGAAGTGAGTGTTTTGCTGCACAACACATGAAGCAGTAATGTTTTGAACAGTGAATATTAATTACATACATACATACATATTTATAACACCAGCACAACAGCGCACACTTTGCAGCTTGATGATTGCTCCAGATAATTGAAGTTTTTTTTTAAAAGGAGTAATTGAGTTTCCAGCCCTCATATTCACAGGACAAAACTCATAAAATGCAAATGAAGAACGCAATAAAAACAGCCTCTGTGTTTCGACTGAGTTTATGAGCCAACAATTGATTTAGGGAATCTATTATCTTCAGAAATCGTTTTTTGTTCAAAAGCAGGACCGAACACCTGTTAGGACAAGCTGATAAAAAGGCTAACAGTGTTTTTATTGGTTATGGACAGTTATTGGTGTACCGTACTCCAGTATTTCTCCAGCGTTCAGGCTTTACGAGTCTCTGTGGATAAATTCGTCATATTTACTGTAATCCAATTAACACTGTATTACGTTGAG
>NC_071281.1:4996362-4998862 GCF_023375685.1 Ictalurus furcatus
GCAGGACACGTCCGGAAAACTATCATCCCAGATCAAGGACAGGACAAGACGGAGTGGTGCGAAGGAGGATCTTGGGGAGAACTAAGAGATTTAAAACTAGTCCAAAGTCAGATGGAGTGATTTCAGAATTACCTGACCAAGGACCTGACCAAGAAGACTACAGTAGAAGGAGTGAACTGGACCAAATGCCGGCAGGGATGATCCTGATCCTGATCCTGATCCTGTCCCAGACACAAAGTGGAATACCAGGAACATCAAGCAAAGTGTAGACCCCATGTGGGCGTGTCCGAGTGCTCTAACATGCAATGGCCGTCAGTTTGCGGTCTGCTTCACTTTAATCGTGCAGCAAATCATGGAATCACTGTCCTATCAGATCATCTGTTCATTATCCTGACACGTTTACATCACACACTATCACCTGATATCAGAACATTTATGAGTATGAGTACTTGGAATCAGTATCGAAGCAGGTCTAACAAATTGAGCAAGGTCCAAACAGAGACAGATGAATAACTGAGGGACAGAACAGAGACAGCAGTCCAATCCAATCAAATCCAGACCAGAGGGAGGGATCCAAGAAACTGGATTGATCTCAGAGACTGGTCCAGACCGGGTCAGAGGCAGTCTAGACCAGAAATGATAACTGGGAATACAGGGTGAAGATATAACAAGAGGGAGAGAGAGAGAGAGAGAATTCTTTATCTCTAAAAACGAGTAAATATCAGGCTTGTGGTGTCGGTGGAAGCGAGAGTCGTAACATGAATCATACGGGCGTGACACCAGACTAATTATTCTGATGCAAATGCGGTGAAAATATGGCCAAATAATTAACATAATCAATCAACAATATCTTTCCTTTTGACCTCAAACTGGAGAAAAGCTATACAGGGTATGATTATCTCATACCTTCAGAGTGCAAATATATCTGACTTCTGACATCTATAAGTTATTTGCATAACATATCTGAGATGCAGCATACTGCTGAGCATGCCACGTACGAAGTTAACATAAAGATAAAGTCTCGCGTAGAGAGTAGCTGGAAATCACCAGCTAGTGTAAAGCTGGAATAGACTAAAGGGTTTTTTCAGCTCTTCTCTGGGACTCCAACGTGACGCCATTTTCTTTCACAGCGTCCCTTTTAGATTCTTCTAACGAGAACTCATCACTCCTCGCGCTGAGTCTGGTTCTCTACCGGGAAACCCTACATGCCATTAGGAAGAGAGGGTGGTAACAGCAGACCTTGCCAGAGGGAGTGTGTCCAGAGACAAGACAATGCCAGATGGAGCGTTTTACAGAAACTACATCACAAACACAGACAGAACTAAATCAGACTAATCACAGAGACACATCCAGATAAAGCCAGAAATGGGAACAGTCCTGAAAGATGGAGAGAAATCCCAACACAGAAACGAGACCGGACCAAGATGCTGGAAACAATCAAGAAACGTGACTAGTGCTGCGAAAGCATGCTAACTCAGAAAGAGAACATATCTTCAATATAGTCCTAATGATCCAAAAAAATATGCTTATTAACCCTATTTCTGGATCTTTGTACTCATCCCAAGCTTGCTCTATTGCTGCTAATTTTAAGCATTTATTACTAGAAAGAACTGAAATGATCAGCCAACAGAATATTTAAAGCACAGAATGAATGAAAGCATCTAAAAAATAAATAATAATCCTATATTTGATTTTTAATAATCTCATAATTAGAAATGTTCGATCAATTCAAGACATTTTCATCTGCTTAGATAGCATCTTTTTTTGAGTTGAGAGAGAAGAACGGGAGCGCTTTAGCATCTGGAGAACTTAATTAGCCACCTGTAGCCTTCTCCTTCAGCGCTCGCCGTGGAACAGCCAAGGCAGGAGACGGTATACGAGACGTTCCCCTATCCATAGCCGCAGTTCACTCAGGACGTGTTCGGACAGCAGAGAGAAGATCTCAGCTTGGTTTTGTCAGGACTTTGTGTTTGTGCTGTTCACGACTGAGACAGATGGCACATATGAGCTCAGCAAATCAAGCTAACGAGAAGCTAATTGTGGAAATTCGCTTCGTCTGTTTGTCGGCCATGTGGGCAGGGAGTGCGTGTGACAGACACACACACACACAAACACACACACACACACACACACACACACACACACACACACACACACTCTTCCGAAAGAGCAGAGCTGTCCAGATCAGTGCTGGCTCTACAGGAGTGTTTGTTTTCCAGCTGACAGCCACCATGTGTTCTCTGTCTGGAGTCGTCAGATCATCATCAGAGTGTGTGAACTGCTCAATAGGCCTTCTGCCTCCTCATCTTCATCTTCATCATCATCATCACCATCTTCATCATCATCATCATCTTCTTCTTGTTCTTCTTCTTCTTCTTCTTCTTCTTCATCATGACTCCAGACTCTATTTTAGTCAGTTTTGTTCCCTAAATGATCCAATTTACTGAGTGTAGGATAACCCCCCCCCCAACCCCCCCCACCCCCCAGACATACATACACA